>NW_017297714.1:475739-477928 GCF_001594075.2 Trachymyrmex cornetzi | reverse complement strand
CAGCCGCTACATATGACATTTTTGGTCCTTTCGGGTGGGAACAAAGGAACACAGCCTCGTAACGCGATGCGTATGCGGCATTCATAGCGGTTACCGTGTTTCTCAGATAAAAATTTGACACCAACTGAATCTTTTGTGACAAAGCATTCACAACAAAGGTTCCATCTATCGACTCACACAAAAACTAGGACGATATTTCGAGCCAACTGCCATTTATGCCGTACACACTCTTACTTTACAGACTGTATGTATATAGTTAAATAAACTGTTTTATAACTACAATAATCATAAAAATTATTCAATTATGTAGGGTAGGGCGGGGCATAGGGGCAAGTTGAACAATGTTAAATATATCGATAACCGAGACGTGTACGAACACGTCACTCTTGCATCAGACGAGCGCGGAGATGCAGATTACTGCGCTGTGTATGCCAGACTCTGCTCGACCGTCAATCAAAATATATAATAATTTTTTTAGTTTTGTGTAGTGAAATTAAAGTCATTAGGTAAGTATTCTTTTTGGTCTACATAATAATTGAAGCATTTAAAAGAAACCAAATATACTCTTTTATCACAAGTTATTAGTATATTTTATAATTTCAACGTCAAAGTTGTTATTTGATTGACAGTTTTGTTGTTATAAAATCATATTTGAGCCGACATCGGTGTGGGACTAGTTGGGTCAAGTGACTCAACTAACCCCACTTATACATTGAAATCTACTCTTTCGGTAATTGTTAAGTTTAGCTTCCTTACCTCTAATATTGATAAAATTAAGATCATTCGACGCATTTTTGCACAAAATAAACGAATATGGCAAAAAAAGTGTCACTCTGACCCACGGATCGAGACATTAATCGTTAAAGTTGACGATAGGTTAGGAAATCTATCACATCAATGGCAGAAAGAGACATGAGAACATGTAAGTAAAGCAAAGAATTTGTATTTTTAAAGCAGAGAATTTGTTTATAAAACAGAATTTGTATAACCTTTTATGTATAACCATTTGTATAACCATCGATGTGACAAGTTTCCTAACCTGAATATCTGTCAACTTTAACAATTAATATCTTAGTTCGCGAGACATTCTTTTTTGCTAGATTCATTCATTTCGTGCAAAAACGCATTGAATAAACTTAATTTTATCAATATCGGAGGTGAGGAAGCTAAACTCAATAATTATCATTCTTTCTTTATTGCTTTTTATTGTTTTTTATTAATATGAACATATAAAGTAATTTCAAGGCTGAATAGATTTTTTATTATTTTACAGTATGCGCATATACAAACGAAAAACAGATAGAGCTTCTGCCACTCAGGAACAGATGCAGAAAGCTGCAAATGATGTATTAAAAGAGTGTAAGAGCAGCAGCTTTTGAAAATAGAATATCAAGAATGACTTTGGCAAGATATCTCAAAAAACTTTTATTAAAGGATAAAGGAAGATTTGCTAAAATAGGGTATAGTAGTCCAAGGCAAGTTTTTAATGAAGAGCAAGAAAAAAAATTAAAAGATTATTTATTAAAAGCTTCCGATATTTATTTTGGCTTAACTCCCAAAGATGTTCGCTGTCTTGCTTATAATTGCGCTTCTCAATTTGAAATTTCGTATCCTGACAGTTCGAAAATTAACAAAATGGCAGGCAAAAATTGGTTAACTTCGTTCCTGAAAAGAAATACTAAACTGTCGATTAGAAAACCAGAAGTAACTAGCCTCGGTAGGGCGACGTCTTTTAATAAGACCAACGTTAATAATTTTTTTGATAAATTAGGCTTTGTTCTGGATAGATACAAGTTTACCGCCTTAAAAATTTGGAATATCGATGAAACTGGCATCTTGACTGTATCAAAGCCAAGCAAAATTGTTGCAGCAAAAGGCAAACGCAGTATAGGCTCAATAACTTCAGCAGAACGTGGTACAAATGTAACGGTGATAGCAGCTGTCTCAGCGTCTAGCAACACCATTCCACCTATGTTCATTTTTCCTCGCAAGAAATACAAAGATTATTTTCTATCAAATGGACCACCAGATAGTATAGGTATAGGTAACGCCAGTGGTTGGGCGACTAATGACGAATTTCTTGCGTTCATGAAGCATTTCATCAAACATGTAAAGCCCTCAGTGGAAGATCCATTATTAATCTTGTTAGATAATCATTCATCCCATCTCGCAATTGAAACAATAAATTT
>NW_017297714.1:472871-473864 GCF_001594075.2 Trachymyrmex cornetzi | reverse complement strand
ACACCTTTTTGTAATTCATTTTTTACATATTTCAGATAATTATTAATTAATTTTGCTGCAGTTTTTTGCTTCCTTATTTCGAGAACATGTTAGGAAGTATAAATAAATCAATATTTATTATTATTTATTATGTTATATTGTTTAAAATACTAAACAAAATGTAAAAATGATGGTTTTTTTACAAAAAATGTATGCTGGGACGAAAATGTCACTCAAACATGACGAAATTGGGTACATGGGGGTTTTCGGGGTCACAGATTACGAATCTGAACTCAGATTTTGAAGTTGTATCTCCAAATTATAACAGTCCTTCTACGTCCACAGACAATACTATGCCTTTTATGTACGAAGAAAATATCGAGTTTTCACCTGAAATCGTCAAGCCTTTTCCAAAGGCTGGTTCGAGAAAACAGACTCAAGTCAAGAGGAAGAAAAGAAGCGCAGCAATTTTAACCTCTACCCCCGAAAAAAATATTCTTGTGCGAATCCAAAATGGCGGACCGAAATATAAAAAGTTACTTGATTGATATGAAACTGGGTATTCGAGGGTTTTCGGGGTCGCAGATTACGAATTTTACCTCATATTTTCAATGGAAAAGATGAAAGATGATGTAAAAAAGAAAAAAGTAAGTAAACACATTTTGACATCAGATCCTAAGGATGAGGAATATTATTGCCTTGAATATGGAGAATCGTATTCTGAGAGCTTGTCAGGAGAACAGTGACTTCAATGTCGTAATTGTTGGGCTCATTTAAAGTGTACTTCTGGTATAATTTGTTTGCATTAATTGCAGTAATAATTAAATTTAAAGTTTAAAAATATAATTTTGAAAAATGTATTACTTTTTATTGAAAATAATGCTTTATTGTCACTTTATATTTTGTTATATATAATAACATTAAAGATATATTTCATGCATAAGTTTTATCATGAAAACTTTAGTTTCATTTTTGTGTTCTTTTCTTTTATATTTACAAAGAAAATACAGATTA
>NW_017297714.1:462400-471869 GCF_001594075.2 Trachymyrmex cornetzi | reverse complement strand
GGGGTTTTCGGGGTCGCTGATTGCGAATCTGAACTCAGATTTTCAATGAAGGGATAGAGACAATCGCCACGTCCACTTTGTGTCTCTGGAATCAGTTGTGCGCGGTTCGTAGTACAAAATCCAGTAATCCAGTGGTCTTCCATTTCGAATTTTCAAAATCTGAGTTCAGATTCGTAATCAGCGACCCCAAAAACCTCCAAATACCCAGGTTCATCAGGATCAAATAACTTTTTACACTTTGGTCGGCCATCTTGAATCCGCCATTTTGAATATTCAAAATCTGAGTTCAGATTCGTAATCCCAAAAACCCCCGAGTAACAAATTTCGGATGTTTTCCGTGTAAAGAAAATTGTATGCTTCAAAGAGTTAACTCATCTAATTCTACAAATTTTTTAATTATATATAACCTTAATACGCAATTACCTTCATGGCTCAACTTGCCCTTCGGAGTTGCCGAATATACCCCATTGGTGGGGCATATTAATCCACTTTGCATCCATGCAATTAATGTAATTTCTTTCTAATTAACGAGGTATGTTAAGGGTTTATATATGTGCTTAATCGTTGAGGTAGATAAACATGCAACGTTTTAAAGTATTTACCATTAGTCTATTATAATTGTGTGAAGATTTATAATAATTTAAAGAAAAAGTGGCTCAACTATCCCCGCCCTACCCTACTTCAGTTTATTCAACTATATAGTAATTTATTCAGCTATGTATATACATTAATTCTACATATAAAACTTGTATCGTTGTCACCTTTGTAATCACCATTATTATGCTTCTGAGAGTCTTAGATGTGCACATCCTAGATGAATACATTTACTTACATTATTACAATTATAGATGCTTGACCAGTATCTATAATTTTTCAGTATATCACCAATGAAAACATATATTATCTCACTTTAACCAATAGCTTTATTGATGTGTCCATTTCGAACTCTCCGTGTTTTTCTCTGAATGTGTGTTTTGACAAAATTTAAATAATCTATCAACTGGAATTTATGTATTTGCATTTTTATTTATATACTTGCATGCCAAATAAATATTATAATTACACTAAATAATGTCAGATAACGAGCAAATTCAAGGCAACATTTTTATTTCCTTTATCTGCTACTGCTTATGAGGTAGGGATATAGTGAACGTGTCTACAGTATATTTTCTGTGAGAAAAGACTGGAGGAACATTTTCTAGGTAGATGAAGGCGGTGTATTGCTACAAGTAGCGCTAGTGAATTGCATGGGACTTCCTGTGCAGAAGGTACTTACAAAGTGAAGACTTATGTCGTGTGCCAGCAAGTGGGTAGGAGTGAACGACTTTACAAACCCTTAAATATTAGGTGTACAACTTTGCTTCCGTCGTTTTCCTATAGATGGCTTTAGTGGTAAGAGGTGGTCGAAATAAATAAATCATAGACGTCATACAATAAACTTGGGCATCTGTCAACATAACCCCATAGAAAAATTAGTCGATTTGTGTCTGCATCATAAATTTATTCTCGATTGAAAATGTCAGTTTACGAGCCAAATTTTCGTCATTTGCGGGAGGTTTTAATTTTCTGCTGCAATATGAAGCAATCTGCGGCTGAGGCTCATCGAATGCTCTCAAATACTTATGGTAAGGCCGCTAGTGAAAGAACGTGTCGTGAGTGGTTTCAACGTTTCAAGAACGGTGATTTTGACGTCGAAGACCGGCATAGTGGTGGAAGAGAGAAGGTTTTCGAAGATACAGAATTGGAGGCATTACTTGATCAAGACTCGTGTCAAAATCAAGAAGAATTGGCACGATTATTGGGAGTGACTCAACAAGCCATTTCAAAACGCATCAAAGCCATGGGAACGATTCAGAAGCAAGGAAATTGGGTGCCGTACGAGTTGAAGCCGAGAGATGTTTGTTCGCTTGTGAACAGCTGCTTGAAAGTCAAAGACGGAAGGGATTTCTGCATCGCACTGTGACTGGGGACGAAAGATGGGTTCATTACGATAACCCCAAGCGCAGAAAATCATGGGGAGTTCCCGGCCATGCTCCCACGTCGACGGCCAAACCGAATATTCACGGCTCCAAGGTCATGCTCTGTATTTGGTGGGACCAGCTCGTAGTGTATTATGAGCTGTTTAAACCGATTGAAACAATCACAGGCGATCAGTATCGAACGCAATTGATGCGTTTGAGCCGAGCATTGAAAGACAAACGGTTATATTCGACCCATGTGATATTATAGTAATGCTGTTCAATCCTGCAAACACTACGCTATCAATACACTACCTCGGAAGGAATAGCGCTCTGTCATGACGTAAAACTCTACCGTTAGTGACGTCGTGATCGTGTTTGTTAGCGCTATCTGCAGCTCCGCGAACAGTTTGTAGCGCTAAATAGCACGAATAGCATCTCCCCGAACGCACCCCCGGTCTTACGAAAAAGGAAAAAATTGGGTAGAATCGTGGATCGCCTCAAAAGATGACCAGTTTTTTTCGACGCTGGATTCGTACGCTGCCCGAAAGATGGAAGAAAGTAGTGGCCAGCGATGGACAATACTTTGAATCATAAATGTATAACCAATTTTTTACAATAAAACCTCGAATTTCGGGAAAAAAACGGCAGAAGCAAAGTTATACAGCTAATAGTTATTAAAAATATACTGGTTTCTTAGTTTTTTTATGGTAACTGAAATGGATTAGTTTACATAATGCGGATTTCGTTTTGATACAACATTAATATTAATCAAAATAATCGAGTATAAGTTTCGACAATTTGATGAATATTGCTTCCACAGGTTCTACCATAAGCTTACGCAAATTAGCGATGCAATCAAATGCACATGGCACTCTCACCTAACGTGATGTATTAATTTTCCTATCGCGTTTCAACTGGGAAAGGATTATGCAATCAGGCACGATCGGGCACCAAAAATCGATTCTATCGCTCGACTGGAAGATGCGCTCGATAATAAGCACACCTAACAAAATTCAATTATGCGATTCCCGTGGGCGAGTAACCCAATTTGCACGTTATCAAGCCGCACACGGGAAAACCGGGTAAAGACTATCCCGGTGGTATACAGGGGTATACCTATACCATATATTGAAGTTCCTGGATTGCACAGGACTGCCCTCGGGGACGCTAAATAACCCGCGCCGACCTTCAACTACGCGGCTACAATTCGTCTGAACGACGGGTGTAATTGCCTGTAATCTACCGCGACGCGGTCGTATCACAAAAATCATTTAAGGGAGAGAACCGCCGTTCGGCACCGCCAACATTATCGGTAAACGTTGTTCAAAAACAGTTTGCGAGTTTAGATTACGAATAATTGTCTTTAAAAAATTACGATTTTTAACAATGAATTAAAATTATGTCGTAACATAATAATATTTCCATGAATTAAAATTATGTCAAGGCATAATAGAAATTCCGAATTTTTATTATATCGTGATATAATTTTAATTCGTGAAATTATTATTGTCGCGAAATAATTTTAAGCCGTTGTATAAAATTTGTGTTTTTAATATTATTTAGTACCGAATAAATGGCAAGCCGTTTTATTTTTTAATAGCAAAAACCTATTGCAAGTCGTTTTACTTTTTAATAGCATAAAAAAAATTTAGTCTAATGTTAAATTCTTGAAAAATAATTATTTCAAAAAAATTACTATTTTTAATAAAGAATTAGAATTATGTCGTAACATAATAATATTTTCATGAATTAAAATTATGTTAAGGCATAATAGAAATTCAGAATTTTTATTATGTCTTGACATAATTTTAATTCATCGAATTATTAGATGTTAAACTTAATTCCTATCATTTTTTCGTCTCGAAAATCGATTTGTTTCGAAGGGAAGATGAATGAATACCTTAATCAAAGTAATTTCCTCCATTTTCTACTACTTTTTCCCATCTCTCCGGCAACAGAGGAATCCCACGACGGTAGAACGCGGTGTCTTTCGAGGCGATCCATTCATCCACCCATTTTTGGACTTCGTTGTAACTGGAGAAGTGTGTGTCCGTGTTGCATCGATCGTGCGTGTTGCATCGATCGGAAGAGATGGTAATCCGACGGTGCCAAGTCTGGAGAGTACGCTGGATGCAGCAGTACTTCCCATTCAAGCTCTCGAAGTGTCTGCTTCACGCTTTTCGCGACATGCGGTCGAGCGTTATTATGTTACAAAATGACTTTGCATCGATTGTTGACTACGGATGATCTTTTTTGCATCAATACGTCAATAATGGCATTTTCTGACAACTTATGTGGTAACCATTTCCCTTCCTTATGAATCTTTCCCATGGCATGCAAGCATTTTGAGACGACCATTGGAGTAACTGTTCCGACAACTCTAAAAGCGTTTGGGCTGGATTCTCATCGAGCAATTCTTGCAGCTCGACATTTTCAAATTTTTTCGGCTGTCCTGAACATTCTTTGTCTCTCACATCAAAATCATCGTTTCGGAAGTGTTGAAATCAAACTCTACATGTTGGTTCCGATGGAGTTTCATCACCATACATTTCAGATAATAAGCGATACGCTTCAGCTGCGGTTTTCTTGATGTCGAAGTAGTGAAGAAGCACATGTCGGAAAAATAGCTTATCGTGATTCATTTTCAATCGATTGGAAAATCTCTTTGGCGTCGATAAATCTAACCTGTGAGGATTGAATCACTTTCAGCGATGTCTAAACTACAAAAGATATGTGACTTCATCGTCGAAACTCGTCAGGGTTGGAGGCAAAGCCCTCTAGTAGCGAGCGATAGGAATTAAGTTTAATACCTAATATTATTATATCGCGACATAATTGTAATTCCTCAAATTATTATTATGTCGTGACAATTTTAATTCCTCTAATTATTATTATGTCATAACATAATAATAATTCGATGAATTAAAATTATGTAATGTTCTAAATATAATTAAGGTTCTCCTCTGTCTCCCATCATTGCAGACTTGATAATGCAAAGAAAGATCCGCTTTGATGTTGTTCGGGGATAATGTACTTTTTTATTATCGGTATGTCGATGACTTATGCGTGGCGGTTTCGGTGTCTAAGATGGATTCTTTTCTCAGCGCGTTTAATTCGTTCCATCCTCGCCTACAATTTACTTTGGAAGTTGGTGATAATTTGTTAAATTTTCTAGATGTTTCTATCATCATTAAAGATAATCATTTGATTTTCGATTGATATCATGAATCCACATTTTCAGGTAGATTTAAAAATTTTTTTTCCAACCACCCGACGTCCTAAAAGAAAGGCATAATTTTTAATTTAGTGAACAGAGTTTTTTTGTTGTCAGATTCCGTTTTTCATGCAAAAAATATAACTCTCATTATAAACATTTTGATAGAAAATGATTTTCCGCTGAAGTTCATTTTTGATACCATTAATAATATAGAATCAAAAATATCATTCGCAAAAAAGGTTATCTAGAACTAACAACTTAGAGAATAAAGAAGAATCAATTAATCCATCTTGGTTTACCGTACCTTTTGTGCCGACTTTAACAGAAAAATTTAAACAATTTAATAGAAATGATATCAAGGTCTCTCATTATAGTACAAACAATTATTAAAGAAATTTATTAAAGTACATAAAGATCCTTTGGACTCTTTCTCGAAGTCTAACGTTGTTTATAAGATAGACTGTAATGACTGTGATGCATCTTATGTGGGACAAACGGGAAGGAAGTTGAAAACACGGATTTCAGAACATCGAAATCATATACGATGGAACACCAGCTCTAAATCGGTAATATTAGACCATCGATCGCAATTAGATCCTGATTTTGATTGGAACAACATTCAAATCTTGGATGAAGAACCGGTGTACAATAAACGCGTTTATTGTATACACCGGTCCTTCATCCAAGATTTGAATGTTGTTCCAATCAAAATCATGACCCAATTGACAAAGTGCGCCTTGTCTCAGAGATGCTTAACATTAAAAAACAGAGTAACAGTCTTAACCTGCAGACAGACAAACAAGATCTTCATAAATCGTATAATCCGATTATAAACAATGTTTGACTTTGCATTGCCAAGATTTATCACAGTACAGTTGAATCCTTCGAGAATGTTGGACGGTTTTCTTTATTCTTTATTTTATACATTGGACGTAATATATTTATAATTGTGATATTAATTTTTTACTTCTTTTGACATCAAATTTGACAATTATTTCAACATTAATATGGATTTTCTCAATTGTCGGACTCTGAGGTGAGTTTTTACCAGAGAGACGTATTATGCTTGTTTAAAAAAAATTTTTTAGTTTTGATAACTTATAACGTTTTATGTTTCTTTATGTTCTCACTAGAACAACGAGAAATTTTTCGTAATTAGTCAACCAATCGCTTGACGAGCAATTTTCCGTTTCTCTGACTTAACACTCATCTAAAGGCCATGACACACATCTTCCGTAGCAGTAACCATAAGACGTACCGTAAGAATCAGCCAATTAGAATTAAGAGTTCAAAAGAATTCTCGATTGTGATTGGCTCATTCTTACTGTACGTCTTATGGTTACTATTAAGGAAGGAGTGTGCCATGGCCTTAACTATGTAACGAAACCGTCGCTTTCTTAATCTTTGAATATTAATTTTTACTGCGCTGGAATTTTTTGTACATCTGAAGAGAATACATCTCTAAATATAAGGTCAAAACATGTTTTGTACTTTGTACTGTATTCTGTGACGTTTTAATTTTCTTATTTTCTGCAATTCTTGTCTGTTATATCTATTTTTAATTATACTTATGTTAAACGAATGATGGAGACTTTTTACATTTTCTGACTCTTATTAGCCTTTTATATCACGTTGCCGTATTTTAAACATTAAAAATCCTGTTATTTTAAGTTTTTTAATTTAATTAAATGATTTTAAACAATCACGTATTACAAATAAAATAAACAATTAAATTATTCTTACAGTTTAATGCATTTGCAAAGATAATATGTAATGAGTAAATATTTTTATATAGCTATTTTTTAAATGTATTTTTATCAACTCCGATCTTGTTATTAAATAATTAAATAATGTAGGTTTGCTGAGACGAAATAAAAATATTTACATTGAAACTACAGTTTGTTACATCATTATTCGTCATATCAACATTACACTCTTATTAAGTTGGACCCTCCACTAGCGCAAATTGAGTTCGGACATAGTAAAAAATGTAGTGCTATGCTATTGCTAATTAGTTGCTTTAGAGCGAATTTTGTTGCTCCAACCGTTTAACAATAAAAAAATGGATGGGTTCAGCTTAATGGCAAGCTAGATCACCCCATAGTCAAAAAATATGTATACAGGGCTGTAATATCAAAAAAACAAGTATACCAGATTTTGTTGCTTTTTTGTTGCTCCATGATAGTGCAAAGAAATATAAAAAAAATTACATTATTGAACAAATATCGATAAATGATCAAAACTGCATCGTAGCAGTGTCATGATTAAAAGCTACATGTACAGAGTTAGTTGCTCACATATTTTTGGTACCAAAATGTTCCTCGTAGCATATACTATCAAAACATGCGAGACTCTTGAATTCCGGTGTACATTCTGTCAGAAGTCCGATGAAGTCCGGTGAAGTCCAGTGAAGTCCGGGGAAGTCCAGTGAAGTCCGGTGAAATCCGGTGAATTCCTCGAGTCCGACGAAGTCCAATGAATTCCTCGAAGTCCGATGAAGTCCGGTGAAGTCCGATGAATTCCGATGAAATGGGATGAATTCCGGTGAAGTCCGATGAAATCCAGCGAAGTCTGATGAATTCATGAATTCTGATGAAGCTCGATAAATTCCGGTGAAATCCGATGAATTCTGATGAAGTCCGATGAAGTCAAACGAAGTCCGATGAATTCATGAATTCCGGTGAAGTCCAATGAATTCCAGTGAAGTCTGATGATTTCCGGTGAAGTCCGATGAATTCCGATGAAGTCAGATGAATTCCGGTGAAGTCCGATGAAATCCAGTGAAGTCTGATGAATTCATGAATTCCGATGAAGCCCGATAAATTCTGGTGAAATCCGATGAATTCCGGTGAAATCCGATGAATTTCGATGAAGTCCGATGAAGTCAAACGAAGTCCGATGAATTCATGAATTCCGAGGAAGTCCAATGAATTCCAGTGAAGTCCGATGAAGTCTTGAAATCCGAAATCCAGGTGTACACCTATTTTTTGAGTGGTTATCCCCTCCAAAATAGGTCATTTTTTATTTTGTTACTAACTATAACACACAAAAAATAATTAGTTTATCAGCATCGGCGCCCACGCCGAGCACTTTATTGTCTCAAACATTGTTTAAAGAATTTGTTGTTTGCAAGTTTTTGGTATCAAAATGTTTCTTGTAACTGTTTCTTGTATACTGTCGAAATATACCGATTTCTGATTTTGTTGCTAACTTTAACACATGAAAAATTAATTGTTTTTACTGGCCGCGCTTGTCTCGAAATATATCCATTTCCGATTTTGTTGCGAGCAACAAATTTTTTAAACAATGTTTAAGACAATAAAGTGCTCGACACGGGCGCCGATGCTGATAAACTAATTATTTTTCATGTGTTAAAGTTAGCAACAAAATCGGAAATAAGTATATTTCAATAGTACACGTTGCAAAGAACATTTTAGTATGTAAAACTTGAGAGCAACAAATTCTTTAGAAAATGTTTAAGTGAATTTAGCGCGCGGGGCGAGCGCGGCCAATATAAACAATTGAAGAATTGGAAAGAGTAAGGGCACTAGGAGTCGAGCGCAGAAGATGTCGCGCAAATAATACACTTATAAAGAGTGAAACTTCTTTATTCACTAAACGCGCTTACATGTTTCGACTCATTTTTAAGCCAGAGCAAACACACATTAACATATATAAAGTAAAAATTATCCTATCATGGTGAGCTCCCCGAAAATAGGGACGCTCACCATGATTACAAAGTACCATATCGCAAACAATATTATGAATAATTCAAGAACCGGTTCCTGATATGTTGACCAGTCGGTATCAGACACAGTGAGTCACTTTTTTAGTTATTAGCTAGTACTAATGAAAATTGTAAAATGATAAAAAAAAATTTCGTCAGAAGGACTTATTACTGTGTACGAGCGACACCGACTGACAAGACGTGACAACAACTCGAGCTTTTATAGTTTATCTATAATCGGGAGGTAGGCCTTCGGAAGCCCCTCCATATCCGTCTGTAGGTTGAGTCCATGCGTTTGTCTTCTGATGAATATCATCTCCGAAATCAATCTCTTTCTGTAGTGAGGTTCCTCGTCCAATATTACAACACTGTCCCAGTCAAAATCGTGTCCCTCTTGCAACCGATGTTCCGTTATAACACTGCGAGCAGACGTGTTCCATCGGATGTGGTTCTTATGTTCCGTGATTCTTGACTTCAGTTGTCTACACGTCTGTCCAACATAACTCGCGTCGCAGCTCTTGCACGAAATCTTATAAACAACCTTCGACTTCTTATCACGCGGTA
>NW_017297714.1:453314-462033 GCF_001594075.2 Trachymyrmex cornetzi | reverse complement strand
GTGACCAAAAGTTCAAATATCTACCCGAAAAGGTTGGCTTGTGGTACCAATCAAATTCTATCAACTCATTATCCCTAATCACTGTAACATCCGAAAAATTTAACCTATCACCCCCCACTTCTATAGTAAACTGAAGCCTAGGATGCTAAAAATTGAAGACATCAAGAATGGAACTAACCGAAGAAACAGGCATGATTATATCATCAACATACCTATAATAAAGGGGCAACGGAAACTTAATCAAAGACAAAGCTCTACTCTCCAACTTACGCATAACTAAATCCGCGATGACGGGAGACAACGGGGAGCCCATGGGAGTACCATAATTCTGATTATAAATAACACTATCAAACACAAAGAAAGTAGAATCAAAAATAAACTGAACCGCCTTGATGAATTCCTCCTTCGGTAAACAACAATCTCTAGAAATAAATCGCCAATTTAAAAAAAATCGCCTTTATTAAAAAATGTCAAATATCGCAAAAAAAGTTATTTTTTAAGTATTAAACTTCAATTATCTTGAAAATCCGACGTGCTAAAATTTTTTCACTTGCGGCATTGTTTTCAGCATTCAAAAATCTATAAAAAAACACATAGTCCGGTTCAAAGTAATTTTTTACTGTAAATTAGTGTTATTTTTCGTGTGTCATAGTTAGCAACAAAATTGAAAATGGACATATTTTGATAGTATATGCTACGAGGAACATTTTGGTACCAAAAACATGTGAATAACTAACTCTGTACATGTAGTTTTTAATCATGACGCTGCGACGCGTGACGATGCAGTTTTGATTATTTATCGATATTTGTTTAACAATGTAATTTTTTTGATATTTTTTTGCACTATCTTGGAGCAACAAAAAAGCAACAAAATCTGGTGTGCTTATTTTTTTGATATTGCAGTTCTGTATATATTTTTTGGCTATAGAAAACTCGTAATGGAACTTGTTTTCTTGCATTTATTACAAAAGTTTTTCGCAATATATCGATAATGTCGATATCAATATCGAGTAATGTTGACCTCTATTAAGCTGGACTCCCCCACTAGCGCAAATTGAGTTTGGACGTAGTCAAAAATTTAGTGCTGTTTTGTTGCTAATTAGTTGCTCTAGAGCGAATTTTGTTGCTCCAACCGTTTAGCAGTAAAATTCGCTCTAGAGCAACTAAGTAGCAACAAAATAGCACTAAATTTTTTACAATGTCCAAACTCAATTTGCGCTGATAGAGGGTCCAGCTTAATAGAGGTCAACATTATTCGATAATGATGTCGACCTATCGTGCAAAACTTTTTGTAATAAATGCAAGAAAACAAGTTCCATTACGAGTTTTCTATAGACCGATCATCCAGATAGTTCGGTAAATGTATTTAAAATGACTCAACTAACTGATTGTTTAGTTCTTCCGTCCAGTTCTTCTTGAATCTCCTGCAACGACTTACCTTTAGTCTCGGGCATGTAGAAATAGGTATATGGTACGGCGGTTACCAGTAGCAAAGCATACACGTAGAATAAGTATTTTTCTGTGATTAAATTGATTAAAGGCTGATATGTCGATGTGGAGATAAAGGAGGATATCGCACAGATGATGCTGGCGAAACAGCCAGCTACGCACTTAATATGTGGCGGAAAGATTTCACCCAGTACCGTGTTAGGTATCGAGACGAGGCCTATGTATACAGTTATCTGGAAGAACAACACTGAGCAAATCGGTAGAGCCTGAAGACTAGCGGGGTTATAACCTGCATCGAGAAGCTGATATTGTATACCTAGACAGATTAGCGAGATCGTGACAGCTAAGGTGGAGACGATTGTTAAGATTCGCCTGCCGAATCTATCGATTAAGAGTATAGAAAGCATAGAGCCAACAATCCCGGTAGCAGTGACGATAATTACGATTATTGACGGTTTTATGACTGTCACTTTGGTGTGTCTCAGAATGGTCTCCATGTAGAATAACACGTTATTTAGGCCGCATATTTGAAGATACATGAAGAGTAGCGATACGAGTATTTGTGCTTTCCAAATATACGGAATTTTGAATTCCTTTATAACTTCCGCAAATGGTAAGTTCCTATTCTTTACGAGAAAGAGCTTCAGTGCTTGCAGTTCCGATTCCACATCGCAATCACGGTGATACCAGAGTATCGAGGTTCGCGCTTTAGACTCCTGTTTGATCTTGACGAAATGATGTGGCGATTCCGGTAACCAAATGAAAATTATTATTAGTACGATGCAAAGAACCAAGCATATGGTAGCGCTCACGTCCATTCTTAAATATGCACCCATGATACTCATCATTAGATTGCCTATTGATAATCCGCTTACAGCTGCAAAAAGATATTAATTCTTATTAATCCTTATATAAATGCTTATATTAATTTAAACAATATAAGAAATAATCGACTTAACGATACAGATAAATCGGCTCGTAACAGCCGATACTGGATTTTCGTATATAATGTACAATTTTAAGTGTCGTTACGCATACCTTAGTTACGCATACCAATGTCTCCAGATTAACAAGATTGATAAAAAAGGCATATACAATACGTTAGATATAAAGACGTATATAAATTAAATTAAAAGAAAATGCAAATGTTTCGACTCACATTTTGAGTCTTCTTCAATGCGATATAAATTGAAAACGGATAATAAATGTCCATTAAAACAGAACAGATTTCTTCTGAGTTGCAAACAAAAGGATTGTCAAATGATTGTGACCATCTTTTTTTAACTCTATTGATCACTCTAAATCCAACATTTTGATTTATTGTTTATGATAATCTATTCAATTTTTTCTTTTAAGGGGATGCTAAACCGATTACCCAACTCAATCAAGGTCGATAGTACAGACTTTTTTAATTCCAAATTCGATAATAGTGGTGACATCTTTGATTTAGTTTTTACATTATATTATATAATATATATCATTCTATCTTACTCAAACGCATACATTTGTTCTTATCTAACATATGCCAGCACCATCTATCGCAATTCCCTGGTTCATAAGTCGAAATCAAGTTAATATCGATTGATTTTTCGGACCGTTTGATTTGATATCGACTATATTTTCTATTGATCTTCGAAAAAGATCGACGTTTCATCAACGCAGCATCGATAAAATATCGATCTTCTTTCGAAGATCAATAGAACAAGTAGATATCAAATCAAACGGTCCTAAAAATCAATCGATTTCAAATCGACTTGTGAACCCGGGTAAGACCGCGCAAGAACACAAATCGTTTACGCCTTTTAATTTATATGCATCTTTATGCGTCTAACGTATTATATCTTTTCTATCAATTTTGTTAATAAAGTTGTGTACTGCACGTGAGAAAATCCAGTGTCGGTCTTTCTAATTATTCATTCTAACTGTTACATATTATTATTTAATATTAATACGATTCTATGTTCTTGAACTATTTAGAATTTTTTGCTTTCTCTTTTGTTATATTTCATCAATTTTATAAACCAAAAGTATTATTATACAAATGCAAATTAAAAATTGTACATTTATTAATTATTATATACCATCACAAAACTAAAAAATTGTTCAGATAGTGCGCCATTTTGTTTTCGATAATTTTAAATTATTCTTCAAACTAGTATGATAATACTAGTTTCATAATTAGTATTGTACAAATACAAATATTAATGATGTTGATATTGTAATATGTACATAAAATATATTTTTTATATTTTAATAACAATTTAAAGAAATCATCGATATAATAGCGCATTGTTCAAATAGTTAGTTTTGTGACTATACATGGAGAAATGAAAGATTTACTTTGACACAACATACAGAGTGTATCAGAGTAGTTGAACCAGTTTCTTATCCTAGAAGAAAATTATTGACCTCACATCTAATTATATTGACTTAGCGATACAGATTAGATGCGTGGATACATCGTGCGAATTGTTGGTTTGGGCGCACCAAGAAAAAGACACATTTTTAATATCTAGTAACAATTTTCACAACTCAATGTTAAACGTGTCTATTTTTGTATATACTCAAACCAGCAGTTCATACAACGTTATCCACGCATCCGATCTGTATCATTAAGTCGATAATTAGGTGTGTGATTTTTTCATAGGGTAAAAAACTGGTTCGACTGTGATTCACCCTGTATTACATTAAAGTTAATTACTATATTCAACAACAAAAATTTACTAGAAATACTAATTCTGTATTTGCTGAACAAAATTTTGTTAATTGTGTAAATTTTTTTAACAGAAAATTTACTATAAATATTTCACGATTTCATTTTAGTAATAAATTAAATTAGCTTTAGCAGTACATTTATATTTTTATGAACAAATTTAAAATTTTTTAATATCATAGATTTTGTTATGATATAAAGTAAATATTTACGACAGTGAAGTTTGATCGCTTTTACATCGAATATGTGATATTAGAGTGATTTTTTTGCTATTATAAAAAAATTTTTTTAAATATATGTATTTTCATATTATCGTGAACACAATCTAGTATCTCAATATCTGCTATTAAACTTTGGAAGGAATATTTTGCCTTAAAATGCGTCCAGATTATTGAGCTGAACTTCAAGCCGAATCTCAAACCGAACCTATAGAGGTGAACTTCGAGCCAAACATCGTGAGCATCGCGTGTATATTTAACCAGGATTGGGAAAGTTACTTTGTAAAAGTAACTAGTTTCTGTTATGAGATGAAAAGTAACACATTACAGTTACAGTTATTTAAAAAGTCAACGAGTTTATTTTCCAACTACTTCTTTGTCAATTTTTCCTAATATTTTGCATTGCTATTTGAAACACAAAAATTGTATACATTTTTAATATTACTAAATTATTTTACTTATTTATTAAACGTTTAATTATATGCTCTATATTATTTATAATAAATTAATATATACACTTAGAAACAAAATTATGGGATCAATATTAAGACATTTACTTATTAAAAAGATCTTAGTTTAATATAAACAAAAAAAAATCGCTATCATCCAGCCTTTCAACTGGAGAGTCTCACTCTATAATGAGAGAATGGTCATTGCCTCACAATGATTTCGATCGGACAACAGTGTACTGTAATAATTTTTCTTTTCACTTCGAACTATAACACTAGTTTACAAAAAATTTTTTTTTCAATTACTTTGGACCGGACTATGAAATTATGGCTAAAAAGTAAGGTATTGAAATAAAAAAAAATGCATTTTATAAGAGATGCACAATTCATGACTCCTGATCAAAATTTCAAGATAACGTTAACCTTCTTTATTAAAAAATGTCAAATATCGCAAAAAAAAGCCATTTTTTTAAGTATTAAACCTCAATTATCTTGGAAATCCGACGTGCTAAAATTTTTTCTCTTGCGGCATTGTTTTCAGCATCCAAAAATCCATAAAAAACACGTAGTCTGGTCCAAAATCATTTTTTGCTGTAAACTAGTGCAATTAATGGCTAGCAATCTATTGTAATAATCGTTTGTTCTTTGCTGAAGAAAGCTAAAAGATTAGCCGAAACGTGTACTTTTATTTTTGATATAAAACTGTTTTTAAAAAACAAACTGCGCACCATCGACAACGCCTATTTCCCAGTTGCATGTTTTTTATTTATTTATTATTCATTTGTTATCTCGGGAATTTATGAGTCAATTCTAAGCAGAATCGTAAGACTCATAACATGTTCTCGTAAAACTTGTATGAACTTATGACTAGTATTCTAATTTTATGCGTATATATCGTAAGACATACGATTATTCGTAAATATCCACGATTTCTTATAAATTTTGTAGCTAGTAAGAATAAGATATCTGTAAAAATATTGTATAAAAGTATAAGCATTTAAAAATTCTTACAAGTTTTACAGGAATATGTTACGACCTTTACGATTCTGCTTAGAATTTAGGCATTAGTTTAACATTGTTACCTTGTTAATATAAACATTTACAGACTGTGATGATTATCACTATTATTAGGGATAAAGATATATTTCAATCACAAGAAATAATCACTGATTGTTCACTTTTTATTTTGATTGGTTTATTGATAAATAAACAATATTAACTGAAAATCGACCAATGAGATTGAACATACATAACTGACAAATGTTCTATTCGGTCAAGACTGTTCTTCGTGCCTAATAACATTTCTTGTGTATTTATACAATTTCCAGTTCAAGCAAACTGCATGCTGATTATTTATCAGTCTTGAAACGCAGTCCTAAACCGTAGCTAGAGTGCTCCATCGGATTGTGTTTCAAGACCGACAAATAATCGGCACATAGTTTGCTTGAATTGAAAATTGTATAAATTCACAAAAAATATTGTTAGGTACGAAGAACCGTCTTGATCGAATATGGTATTTTTCACTCATGCATTGATAAATAAGTTTAATGTAACGTAATTATAAAAGTATACAGCTATTAAATTAGTCAATTAGTTTCAAAAAATATAACTAAGTTAAGTTACAGTTATGGATGTAAAAGAGGAACGAACTAAAGTTATAATTATTGAAAAAAAGTAACCCTAACTGTAACTTCGTTGCAAGTAATATGATTTACTTTCCGACTCAGTATTTAATTGTATACTATAAAGTATACAATTAAAACCATAATATGATTTACTGAAATGTTTGCGATACTCACAAAGTTTTTTTGTCAAATGTTGTTTTTAGATTCGGTTCGAGATTCGATTCAAGATTTGGCTTTGCTCGATTTGAACTTCAGCTCGAGATTCAGCTTCATAATCTGGACGCACTTTTTTATGATGTAATCATCCGAAAATTAAATAAATGGAATTGTTGGCCGGTTATCACTTCTAAATATCTCGATATCAGCCATTTTCATACTTTTAAAATGCACTGCATTTAAAGATTTACACACACGAACACGTAGCGTACCTAATGCAACTAGAGCTCCGCGAGAGGAAGGATCCGCAATTTCGCCTAAGTAAAGTGAGAAGCAGCTGTACGTCTTTCCTAGACTGATGCCAGCTAGTAACCTGGCTACATGCAACCACTCCATTCGATTAGCCACAATTATAAAGAGCCAACAGAGAGTTATTGGCAAACTCGTTATGAAGACCGTTGTTTTAGCACCGAGATAGTTAACGGCAACAGAACCAGAAATGGCGCCAATTAGCCTGCCTAGGTTCAATAAAGAAACTACCCAGGAAGCTTCGTCCATTGTCATGGGGATGTGAGATTCGGATGAAGTCAGATATGCGATGTACGGTGAGCTCCATAACGATATCAATCCCATTTGTAATAGCAGAAGATTGACTGAAAATCACAAAGTTATTAGTTGTTACTTATATTTATATACGGTCTAAAATAAAGACTCTTAATATTATTTATGTTTATATTTTTAATGTAGATTATTTTCTTTGTACATTATACATAAAGTCAAGTAAATATTTTTTTCTCATCTATGAATATCAATATATTTTTAAAAATAGATTAAAATATTTTGATCAATATATTTTATCGATATTGTATAGAATGCATACCTCCGATACCAGCAATCCATTGAGGCCATTGTACTTTTTTAATTTTCTTTTTATCTGTCTCAGGATCCATCATACTCTTTCTGTTGACTGCCTGTTACTGAGCCTTCGCAGGAAATATCTACGCTCCTCTCTATAGGAAAAGCAACGAATCTTAAAAGTTGTTCTACGTTCTTGGGAATGACAAATAATAATTGATGAATAATGCAAATAATGACGCATTGAATACCATTTCATTCGTAGAACTGTAGAACTAGTGATTTCTTATCATTTTTCATCACAGTCATTATTTAAATTATCTACACTGAAAAAAAATAGTCAATTACGAAAAGAACATATACGAAGGTCGTCTGAAAAGTTTTGAGCCTCATCATGAAGGTGGCGTTACTTCTCAAAGCCATTCTGGTATTATAATCGTGACATTAGGTGTTAAACTTAATTCCTGCCGTTTTTCGCCTCTAAAATTGATTTGTTTCAAAGGGAAATACCTTAATCAAAGTATTATTAATAAAGTGTTATTAATTAGTAATAAAGTAGAAAATGGACGAAATTACTTTGATTAAGGTATTCATTCATCTTCCCTTCGAAACAAATCAATTTTGGAGACGAAAACGGCAGGAATTAAGTTTAACACCTAATACTTACGAAAGATATCTGTGACAATTGTGGCCACTTTGGACGTTCAGTTCTTGTTCGACAATTATTTGTGTCGTCATTTCGTAAAAATGGAAAAAATTGAATATCGTGCTATAATTAAATTCTTGCATTTGAAAGGCAATACGTCTACACAAATTAAAGCCGAGTTGGACGCTGTTTACGGGGACTCTGCCCCATCATTTGCCACCGTGAAAAGATGGGTAGCTGAATTTAAACGTGGTCGTACCAGCATAGCTGATGATGAGCGTCCGGGACGGCCAACAACTGCGACCACCATCGATAACATCGAAGAAATTCAAATGATAATAGACAACAGTCAAATTAAGATTAGGGAGATAGCAGAGGCTGTTGGCATATCAGAAGAACGTGTTTGTCATATATTTACTAAAGAATTAGACATACGTAAGTTAACCGTGCGTTGGGTGCCGCGCTTGCTCACTCTGGATCAAAAACGAATTCGAATGAACATTTCTAAGGCCCTGTTGGAGCGGTTTAAGCGAAACGAGTCGGATTTTTTGCGCCGATTAATAACGGTTGATGAAACTTGGGTCCACCACTTCACTCCTGAAACGAAA
>NW_017297714.1:448645-453159 GCF_001594075.2 Trachymyrmex cornetzi | reverse complement strand
ACTACGCATCATTGCTTGACAAGCTGAAGGCAGAAATTGAGAAAAAACGACCGCATTTGAAAAAGAAGAAAGTGCTGTTCCATCAAGATAACGCACCGTCTCACACTTCGACGGTCGCTATGGCAAAAATTCACGAATTGCGGTTTGAATTAATTGACCATCCACCATATTCACCAGATCAGGGGGTCGATTGTGTATCTTTGATGACTTTCCTCACCTCTCGTACTTTTATCTCACATGAAAAAATACGTGCGATTGGCTATGAGCATAATGAAAATGCGATATCCCTATGCTCACTAGAGTGAAAATTACAGATACGAGTACGGTTGAATGAATAGCATAACCTTAATTGTAGAAAATGGTAGAAAGTTCCGAGACTTCCGAGTTCTATCCCATTCTATCCAAATTATTATATTATCCAAAATTACATTGTGTTTTCCAAAGGTGGGTTAGAATTGGCCAGAATTATCCGAGAGCTAACGTTTCAATTGCATGGAGACACAATGAATGTTACGGAAAAGCAGAAAGAAATGTTGATACAATTCATGGAACAGCACCCTGACTTTGGTTGAGGTCGTTTAAGATATAACAAGGAAAATAAACGAAAAATTGTAAGTATTATTATGATTATTAATCATATTTCTTACAAGTATGTTTCCATAAATAATATTCTTATAAGTTTTGTTTTTATATATGTCATTTGAATTCAATACTTAAATTATTTTTAGGATGAACTTTGGGAAAAATTATCTTCTTCTTTAAACACATCAGCATATGGACCACGCAAGTCAGCAAAGGAATGGGCTAAGGTAATTTTTATTTCATTATGGGTGCATTCCGTTTCATGCTTGATGTGCATAATGCATCACTTATCCTTCTTCAACATTCGGCGAACAACAAAGAGAAATGATGCATTATGCGCATTATGCGTGAAACGGAATGTACCCTATATAATATGTATGTTTTATCAGTGTACCGTCAATATATGAATTTTTGAGTAGAGATGTGCAAACTATTCAAATACGAATAATTCGATTCGTATTCGAATAGTTTGTATGTACAATACATTTCTCTAATACCAGCTTTGACTTAAGTAAAGAGTTGTAATGTGATAGAATGCAAAAAAAGATCAAAATTAAAAAATTTCGTGATTTAGATTTCATAAAATGGTGTGTAAATCTACAATAGAGATGTGTAAATTATTCGAATACGAATTCGAATAGTTTGCACGTTTATACTTTTAAGTTAACCTTTAAACTATGTGATTGTGTGAAATTATTATTTATTGCTTATCATCATATTTTTTGTAGACATGGAGAGACTGGAAGGCTAATACCTTAAAAAAGGTTGCAAAACACAAGATCTACATGATGGGAACAGGTGGAGGATCACCAAAAGATTTGCAGTTATCTGGATCAGAGAATGCCTTATTGAATTTTTTAACTCCAGACGCTAGTGGTTTAAGAGATATTTCAGAAGGTGGATTTACAGATATGACTCCAAGTTATGATAAAACTTCGAATTCATTTGCTTTATCATCTAATATTGAAGAAAAAGAAGATGAAGTATTTTCACTTGATACTTGGAATGATACAATAATGGCATCACATGAAATGTATTCTTCTGAACAAAATACGCAGAATATGCAATCATGTATGTCATTAAATAGTAACATACATCCAATTGAAAATAATAAAAATGAGGTATATTTTACAAATTTTATTTAATTATCACCATTTTGTTAATTAAAAATATAAATTAGTAAATTTATTATATCTTCTTTTTAATTAATAAGATTCAATAAATAAAATACATTCGCAACAAGATAATAAAATAAATAATTCTTTAAAACAGAAAAAGCGCTCTATTCAACAAAATACAAAAGTAAATAAATGTGAAACAAGTGTTTCATCATTACACAATATGAGGAGTATATACCAAATTAAAAATAAGGAAAATTGGGTATGTATATGAAATTTATTTAGGCACGCATTATAATATATTATTTTTTATAAATATAGATTAATATATTGTAGATTTAACTTTATTGTATTTTACTTTACTATTTGCAGGAACAGGGCAAAACAACATGTGCGTTATCTTTAGATGATACAGAGAATTATATTGCAAATCATTCAAAAGGTATACAAAGTTTTTTTAATAAAATGTATTAATATCATTAAAATAAAATATGGGCTTCCACTATTCTAACAAATTGCTTGAAAACGTTAAAGAGGCATTAGTAGTCGGTGCAGACAACAGTGCGCAAAGTGTTAAATTGTTTTGATAATTTACCGACATCAAAACTGTCGAAATGAAATACGAAATTCTCTGATATAATACATCAGAGAATTTTGTATTTGAGTAGTTTTAATGTCGATAAACCAAAGTTATTTACTGTTAACACTGTTCACTGTTTTCCGCGCCGACTCCTAATGTCCCTTTAACGTTTTCAATTAATATCGTTGTTTTAATTAACGTTTTCAATTAATATCGTTGTTTTAATTAACGTTTTCAATTAATATCGTTGTTTTAATTAACTTATTTAAATATTATTTAGATGTCAAAAAGCCACGGCTTATGGAAACAGCCGTTAATTTATTAGGAGAGAGAAATCAGCAACATCCGAGAATACTAAACTAAAAATTTTAGAATTAAAACAGGAAAAAATAAAATTAAAAAAAGAAGAATTAATTGTTTTTAAACAAATTCTACAGCAACTACAGAATACGAATGACCTCATATCGTCTATGAAGGAAGAAATATTAGGACAATACCTGACAACAGATCTTGAATAAACAAAAATATATATTATGCAAGTTACCAAAGATAAGTACATGCATTCTGTGATATATGCATCGTACATTTTTATTTCTTCATATACACTAAGTATAAGTTTATAAATTACTAAGTATAATTTATTAATTTGTTTGGTTTCAAAAAAATGTTATGTTTTTTACTATGATCATATCTCAAGTTTAAGTTTAGTTGAGATTGTTGAGGTTTATGATTTTATGATCTAATTGATGGATGTTAAAAATAATTATATTAATATATTTAATATTATGATTATGTACAGCCTTGGCCAAAATCATTAGCCATTATTAACAATTATTTAAAGTTTTAGCTCAACATATGTAAGTGTGTAATATTTTGGCCAAAGCTATATATACATATGTATGTATATGTGTAACTCATGTAGCACACATGTTTAAACTTGCGATGGTGCTACAAATTATAACTTTACTTTTTGCGAATAACATTGTCAAAATGATTTTGTAATTTTATAGAACACAAGAAACATATGATTAATAAAAAAATTGATGTGTTTTAAATTAGTGATAACTGTAATTTATTGCTTGTTTGCATATGTACAACAATAAAGTATGTCACTAGCAAAATTTACGAATACTTCATTTAGTCTCTTGTAAATACGTTAAAAAATGTAATCTTTTACAGTCGTGTGCAGCTCGAGAGATTACATTCGCATCTGGAACATAAAATTTGTTGTATTGAACGTTTAAGGTACCCAAATGTTAATTTAACATAACATAATTATGACATTTGAATATTTTGTATTAAATTAATATCTAATTTTTTAATTTTTAGTGTTCAAATAAAGTAATAGTTTAAAATTTTTTATTTTGTAGTATTAAAGTAACATAATTTATGAGTAAGTAAACAAATAACATAAAAATAATAAGTTTAAAATGTAAATTCTAAGATAAGTGAACAAATAAACTCTAAGATAAATATACAAGTTAACTTTTATTATCTTTAAAAACAAATCTCTAGCAATTTATCAACTATTGATGTTTATGCACAAGAATCTTTGTTTCAGAAGTTAATTGAGAACTTTTAACATTTGATGTACATATTAATTATGAAAATATTAAAAAATGACAGGAAACGCAACATACCTCGTCTATTCGGTAAAATACCATCGAATAACATCCCATCGTATTTGTTCAGCATTATTTACATCAATGTCACCATACGGTATTGGTGCTTGTCGATCTATTTCATCTAAATAAATTTCATTTGTTGGAATTCTCCATTTTACAGCAATATTGTGTAGAACACAACATGCATTTACAATACGAGCTAGAAAAGAGAAAAGTATTATAATAAATACTAAAGAACATTATATTTTTTAATAATGTTTTTATATTATATTACATATAAAAATTGTGTTTAATACCTGCAAATTCCGGCTGATAATGCAATGCCCTCTCTTTTCGCAAGCATCGCCATTGGCCTTTCAAAACACCTATACCTCTTTCTGCAGAAGATCGTGCTTTTGTAAAATGTTCTGTGTATCTAAACTCTGGAGAGCCCAAAGGTGCGTTTATAAATGGTTTTAAAAGATAAGGCTTAAGCGGGTATGCGGAATCTCCTAAAAAGAATATTAAAATGCACAATATACGACTCAAATGACTAAATGCCTGCGAAGTTGTCATGTTATTATCAATCATTTCAATACCCAGTGAGAAATGACAATGGAATCGACATCG
>NW_017297714.1:447520-447924 GCF_001594075.2 Trachymyrmex cornetzi | reverse complement strand
CCCACCCCTACCTCTATTCCCACACACATATGTCCGCGCGTGCATTTTTATATTATAAAGGTGCATAAAAATCGAAGTTTCATGTGTGTGCGTGCGTGCGCGCGCGCGCGCGCGTCTGTTGTGTATGCATCAATGGTACATTTATGATTTTAGATTTTCGCCCGTTCTCAGAATTATCCGGAATAAACGATGTGGACGTGACGGGCGTTTTACTCCTTTGGGGTGCTTGATTTTCGTGAGTCCCCTTACCTCTCACGTTTGGGGTGCTTGATTTTCGTGAGTCCCCTTGCCTCTCACGTTTGGAGTGCTTGAATTTCGTGAGTCCCCTTGCCTCTCACGAATTTGAACTTGTATTTCAATTATCTATAACTTCTATATTATTATTGAGATCTTCTTGATCTGCT
>NW_017297714.1:443442-447120 GCF_001594075.2 Trachymyrmex cornetzi | reverse complement strand
AATCTCTTGATTTATTACAGAAACTTGCTTTTTTGAGGCATTAACAAAATAAAACTTTAAACGGCTATAACAAAAAAACTAGTCATGATCAAGCTTTGTACCTATGGACACTTTTGATCAGTGGGTCAAGAACTATAACATACTAAAATTTCAGCCAATTTCACCGAGGGCCAAAATCCTATGATTTTGTGCGGGGTCCTTTTGATAATATATATATAGTATTACCTTGTTATATCCTTTGTGCGAGTATGTATCCCATATGTGACCACACGTCCCAATTTTCTTCTCAATTAATATATCTGCCATCACATTGTTTTTAGCATTTAGACTTTAAGTACTTGCGCTTTTACGGAAATATTTTACCTGCCTCGCCATTGTTTAGGCCAACACTAATTCCATATATTTTTTACATTATTTTTAAATAGAAATACATTTAATCTTAAATAGAAATACGTTTAATCTTAAATAGAAATACATTTTAATTATATGTAATTATTTGTGTATTTAAATTTCGCGGGTGCATTTGGACTCAAATGTGATTGGTCGAAGCGCATACTACTGCGCATCCACGGGAATGTTACACCTTATCTTATTACACCATGGGTTTTCCGACTCAAATTTAAGGTTTGTTTTCTGTTCCTGCACTGATTGTACTAGTTCAAAAAGTGTACACTAAAGCGTTTTCTGTACCCAAAATGGCGTCAGCGACGGTGTTTTTTGTTCCAGTGCAACCAAGAAGACTAGTTTCTAGTCTTCTTGAGTGCAACAGAACTCAGTGCACGAGTTCACCAAACTGGCTGCATAGAGATCGAGAACTATCGATAGTTGCCGCCATCGATAATTTACCTTATCGACAGTTGTCGTCATCGATAGTTACGATAGTGAGCGTGAGTCCTTTAACTTTCGATAATTATCGATAATTTTCGAAAAATTAAAAAGAAAGATACGCTTATTTATAATTTGTATAAAATACAAGTACGAGACATGCAAATTATTCTAAAAATAATTTTTTTTTATTACTGATATATTATTTATTATATGTATATATATTATATATTTATTATATATATTGTGTATTATATTTCTATTATATGTATACATATATATATATATATAATTAGTTTTCTTACATTTACTTAATATTTATTATTAAATTTTACTTGTTAGAGAGAAAATTAAAGTTTTTATATAAAAATGTGAGCATATTAACATTATTTAGTTTTAGTCTGGAACGTCGATCTGATACTAGTTGTCCTGTAGAACTAAAAATTCTTTCACTTTCCACAGAAGTGGCAGGGACACATAAATATTTACGAGATAATTCTTCTAAAGGAGTATATTCATTTTTTGTTTCCTAAAAAATAGAATAGAACTATTGTTAATAGAATAGAATTACTGTTAATTTAATTTTTGGAGTACTTTTAAGTAACTTACTTTCCAAAATAATAATGGATCAATATTTTCAGCCATATTATGTCTTTCTAGATATTGCTTTTTTATAATAATAACATCAGCAGTTGCAGATTTTACTTTTTCATTTATTCTTTCCTATAGAAATCCAAAAAGACAAGTTGATGTGGTAGTCAACTTTTTACTTTCTGTGTAATTAATCGATATTTCATTTTCTTGGATTCTATGAGAAAGTGTTAACATTTCTTGCTCAAGGATTTTAGCAGCTGCAGATGCATTTTCTTGATTTCTGAATCCTTCTTTTTTGAATCTTGGATCCAAAATTGTTCCTAATCTAGTAAGTGATCTTGTTTCACAAGGGGCTAACCTTTCATTCACGGATATCAAAAGATTATTGCAAAATGTTTTTCCTTCTTCAGTTAATAATTGAGGTAATATCTGTTTTAAAAAACTTTGAATTCCAAAAGTTATTGGAATTATCAAGGAAATAGTTACATAGCTATTTCCTGCAAGAATATATATATAGGTAAAAATAAATCTAAATTTAAATTACATAACTTAATTTAGCTTAAAATATTCGTAAATACTCTTTTCTTTAATATTTTTTTCATTATATAATCAGAAAAAAAGATTGAAAGAGAATTGAAAGTAATTACACTGTAAAGAGGAAAATACAAAAACTAATCTCATATACATATATAATTGAAATTCTAAAAGTTACAATACCTGAGATCTTTTTTGTTGCTTCTTCAAAACAACTTAGAACTTTTTTAATATCAGCTAAAAGTGTCATGTCATCAACTGAAAAAGGTTGAGGAGCTTTCCGTAATTTTAATAAAATACGACCAAGAGCATTATTAGATTCTATAATTCTTTCGACCATGTAAAATGTACTATTCCAACGAGTTGGAACTTCTTGAATAAGCTTAAGAGATTGATCTTCTGCTTTGATCTTCTGTTCATTTTTAATATTTTTACCTCACGCCATAGACCTTTGTAAAGTGTGTACAAAATTATACGATATGTTTTAGATTTGACAAATATCCATTTGTGTCCGTATAGCTCCGTCAAAGATCAGTTAGATTGAAATATCAATTACTGATTTTGAAAGTAGAGATTTCAACCTTTAAAATGCTTTTTTAAAAATCTCATTATGACCATTTTTGACGAAGTTACTCTAACCTGAAGTTAAAAGATCATTATGTGATGTCTTTTTTGATCAGAATTTTCGAAGTGCTCTTGCCATTTTCTGAAAAATAGTGGTTACCGCCGACATTAGCGTAACCCATTGTGCACCACGTGGAGGTTGTCGGTCGGAATTTGCACATCGTGTGTGTGTGTGTGCGCGCGTGCGCGTGCGTGTGTGTGTGTAAGGTGATGAGATGAGCATCTACGTGTATGAGGGTGTATTTAATATTGTGTGTTTCCTCCTCTCTGATTGATGACCGCTTGCAATCGTTGTCGCTTGTTTACACATCTCTGGATGAAGGTTACTGGAATTTCGTTCCAAATCTGCCTAAGCGCTTCTCGCAGCTCATACAAATTTCGTGACTGTTCTTCGCGGCGTCTTAATCGTCGTTCTATCTCGTCCCAAATGTGTTCAATCGGATTCAAATCCGGGCTATTAGCAGGATGATGGAGCAATGTGATGCCATGTCGCTCAAAAAACCGCTGCGTTACATTTGCCGTATGAGGCCGAGCATTGTCCTGTATGAATATAAAATTTCGACGTAACAGATGCTGCAGAGGCAAAACTTGAGGCCGGGGAACATTATTCACGTAGCGAATAGCCGTCATTGCTGGAGGTGGCAAAATTACTAATTCAGTTCGTCTCGTCATCGAAATGCATCCCCATACCATCACTGAACCGCCGTTATGAGCTCTTATTTGCATAACGCAGCGTCGATCCTTGTCGGCGCCAAGTGCGTATGCGAACATCATTGCCGTAAAGGCAGAAACGCAACTCGTCCGAAAAATAAACGTTTCTCCATTGCCTCGCGGTCCAATTTATGTGATTTTGAGTAAATTGAAGACGAGCCTGACGATGTGCAAGTGTAAGTCTTGGCACCTGTGCACGAGAGCAAGAAAGAAGACCCACCTCTCTTAAGCGACGACGAATCGTTTGTTCGCTGACATGATGTAAAGTAGGAACTTCACGTCGAACATACCTTGCAGTAATCGTTCGTCTTCTCAAAACGTGGCGAACAATTTCTCGATCTTGTCGAACTGTTGTTATACGATGACGGCCATTTCCTTGACGTCTCGTGT
>NW_017297714.1:443095-443391 GCF_001594075.2 Trachymyrmex cornetzi | reverse complement strand
ACGTTGCGCTACATAACGCATACTGTACCCTTCTTCCAGAAGTGCGATTATGCGGGCAACTTCGAATGCTGGCAAGTGTCTGCGCAGCATTTAAAAAATGTGCAATATGCGACTATTTTTGTTACAAAGAGTGAACTTCTCAATAGCCTCAATCGAGAAAAGAGAAGACTTGAAGTTCGCGCTAAGCGAGTTCGAAAATATGCGTCTATAAGCGAGAGTTTTGCGTTAGCGCCAACTTCAAGTCTTCTTCTTTCGCGCTAACCCAAAACTCTCGTGGTGCACATTGGGTTACGCTA
>NW_017297714.1:441474-442469 GCF_001594075.2 Trachymyrmex cornetzi | reverse complement strand
CTACGATGATTTTTCATTGAATTATGGTGTTCTGAATATTGCTCAATTTTTAGCGTGTTTGAAAGTGTTCCCTAGATTTTGTTGAGTAGTGTATTATAATCTTTTTTTACGTCGCCTAAAAGAGACATTGTTCCTTCATATGACTATCGGCCGAGGTAATATTTTTCGCAATAAGAATTAATTATTTACAGATTTTAATATGTTATTCATCATTATTATTATAAGATCGTTTCGAAGATGCGAATAAGCATTAAAAATTTGTTAAATTGCTAGTCAATTTAACTCATGATATTACTACGGTAGTTTAGTAGAGTTAGCGTTTCAAGACCGAAAATTTTTCGGCGCGCATTTCTGTGGAACTACATACGTAGTATATAAATTCACATAAAAATCATACAAGCATTAAGATCCAGTTAGACCGTTTAAGGTTTTGATTTCTATAGTTTGTGTTATCGCACGTACGGTCCTATAATATATTATATTATTTGTTATATATCTATTTGGTAACATCTTGGTTGAATACTTAGTGCCATAACATTTATATGACAACCATTGATTGCTCGAATTATATCTGAAACAATTATATTTGACGTAATACAATAACTGTATTTGATTTTTTATAACAACTGTAGCTTATATAGTGCAATGGATTTTATATACGAAGTTAAGTTACTAAATTAAAAATAAAACAATGTTATTATAACATGTATTAATATATATATGTATATTATGTATATACTGGATCTGAAGTGATCCAGTCAAATATCTCGAAAACTAGTAGGGATAGAGAAAAATGTTTCGTATGAAAAGTTTAGGGTTACACGGGGGAAGTATGGTACTGACCTTGAAAAATCCTTGGAAGGTCATTTTGAAGGTCATTCAGGGGTCACGATGGTTTTTTTAAATGGAACCCCTAGTTTTTCACCATGGGATGAGAAAGCTGGTTTCAAGCCCTTTACGAAACACTGATTGTGGTCCATAATCCGCCCACTGGG
>NW_017297714.1:438046-439660 GCF_001594075.2 Trachymyrmex cornetzi | reverse complement strand
CAAGGATTTTTCAAGGTCAGTACCATACTTCCCCCGTGTAACCCTAAACTTTTCATACGAAACATTTTTCTCTATCCCTACTAGTTTTCGAGATATTTGACTGGATCACTTCAGATGGTCCACCCTGTATATATATTTAATGGTTTATAATTATATATCACAAAAGTGTGTATGTTTATAAAAGAGAACATTTTTTAGTTTACTATTATATAAAAAATTTTAATTTCTGTTTAAATAGAGACGAATAAAGATGTATTACGAGAAAATAAAAAAATATAATTCATCTTTTTTTATGTTATACATATATTGCACTAACATTTATTATTTCTATCTTTCCGAAAATTGGATCATTATAGTATTTCTCTTCTTGACCGCAATGTTTCTGTCATCATTTCTGCTAGGAATTTGTATTCTATTAACTTTGTGGACCATCTGTCATGTCACCATCTACTAGTGCTTCAGCAAAGTCATCATTTATATTATTTATAAGACAAAAATTATGTAAAGCACAACATGCCATTATAAGCTTTTGAAGCTTTTTCTATTTTGTATACTGTTATATATTTAAGCCGTTGCCATCGTCCTTTCAATAAACCAAAACAATTTTCAATCTTTACTCTCGTTTTGCTGTGTATTTGATTATATTTTATCTACGTACGTGTTATATTGCCATAATCTTTAAATGGCGATAGAAGCCATTCTTTTATAGGATATATTTTATCACCTAATAGACGTTGGTCTGGCAAAAAGTATTCTGAATATCCATTTGTTTCAATTTTAATATTTAAGTTTGAATTGATCAATACTCTGCAATCATTTGCTGATCCAAGATGTCCTATATATACATTAGTAAATAGATAATCTTGCTGTACATATTCCTTGCAAAATTATTGAATGTGTCATGTATCTATTTTGGTAACATCTTTGCTGAATACTTGGTGCCATAACATTTATATGGCAACCATCAATCGCCCCAATTACACCTTATAAATATTTTATGATTACATTATTTTTTATTAATAAGACATAACACACAACTTGTTTTAAATACAACATTTAGTCATACCTGGAAACCGGCGATATTTTTAAATTTTTCTTCTATATTGACTCTTTCATTAATAGTAGGCCACTGTATTAAAATATGTACCAATTTTAAAATACAGTTTATCCATGCAGTAATGCAATTAAAAACAGTTGACGTTGCTACATCGAATTTGTCTCCAATTTGTATCATGGATGTTTGATGTGCCAAATAGTATAAAGCTATTTGTTGCACCTTTTGGGGCAGTACAGGTTCATATCCCCCAGTATATGCCTAAAATTATGTTAAAATTATTTTAAACATTTTTATATTTACTAGAAATTTTAAATTAATTTGCAAAAAGATTCAGAAATATTGTAAGTTTTCCAGTTATTATTAATTACTGCACTTAAAACAAATTGCGTTCTATTAATATAATATATTTTTACGTCCAAGCCCTTGGAAATACGTTTAAACGGAAGAGACAAGGATGGAGTTGTAGAGGATATGGAAGGACATTTAGACTTTATCTCGCAGGTATTGGGAACGGGCATGATGACGTCAGCTGGCCAATATGGCGGCCATAAGCCACC
>NW_017297714.1:433036-436750 GCF_001594075.2 Trachymyrmex cornetzi | reverse complement strand
CCGCCATATTGGCCAGCTGACGTCATCATGCCCGTTCCCAATACGCGCAGTGGCGAACACCTGAGAGTCGGACGCACTTCCTATCGCTCAGGAATATGGGTCAACGTCCTGAAGGGACGCTATAACGCCTGTTTCCTTGAGTAGTGCGTACGTCGGTCCAATTTTGAGTCAAAGAAATAAATCTTTATAACTCGGGAATGGACCAGGTGGGATCCTTGGGAAACGGCGAGAGTACGAGGTCTTTTGAATTTAAAAATCAACTGAAGGAAATCATTTTAAATAGAATTTCGTTTTATTACTAAAGTAAATTACAAAAAAAAATGCGATAATTATTAAGTTTATATAAACTTTTATAATTAAAGTTAAAAACATAATCATAATTTTTATAATTAAATTAAAACATAATTACACATATAATTGTCGAATTTGCATAATTTTTATAATTAAATTAAAACATAAGTTTTGAGTTTACATATATTTTGTAATTGAATTAAGTTAACGATAATCGTTAGATTTACATAAATTTCGCATAAAAATATAATTGTTGAGTTTACATATATTTCGTAATTAAATTTAAGTTAAAAATAATCATTAGATTTACATACATCGAAGAAAAACTTAACAAGTCAACATGATATCACTTGTACAATTATTGATTAATTGTGCGCTATTGAGTTTGATAGTGTTATGTGTGTGTGTTGTCGGAGAGGCAATACATGTTAGGTTGTTAATTAATTTCGTTAATTATGACGGAGGAAGGGGGAACTTACTGTTATCTGACAGAGCGGTGAGACTGGATAGTTAGCTCGGTTCGCTGGACCTCTCCAACGGTTGGAGACTTCTTCTGCGCACTGAATCTAATGTTTCAATGCACTGTTTAGTGCTAAAGTGCACGCACTGAATTGACTGACTATGTAAAAGTGTATGCACTGAGTTTTACTGAGTGTGCAATGAGTTTACTGACTTTTCCTATCTTTCTGACTTGTGTCTCGCGATGTCGCGGTTTATATAGGGATAGTTTAGGGGGAGGTTCCAGGTAGGGTGTGTCTAATTGGGAAATTAAGGAATCAGGTTTGCAGGATTCTGAGGTGATACAGTTTTGATTCGTCATTGGAAAATTGCCTTCCGGTTAGTTCCGCCCGCTGCGTCATTTTTTATTCGTTCTCACGTTGAACGATGGATAGATATCTCTGGATTAGTTAATCGAGAGTCGCGGTTCGTGTTGATTTTTCTCAGTGTCGGAAAATGTCATTACTAGATTTATAACCTGTCTTAAGCCTAAGCGTGGGACCATTATCGTTGGGCCCGCGTGATATCGGTGTGAGATGGTTAAACATTTCATCTTCTTTCGAACGTCAGTCCGCGCTGTCGCTCTTATTATCGCGGGGATTATTTCGTGGCCTGGCTTAGCCTTGGTACCAACGCTGTTTGATGATTATTTGATGTTGATTTTCGTTTTCCACGGTGCTCAAAAAGAGGTTTGATAGTCAATGCTACGAGAGAGTTTTTATCGCGGATCTTTCGATTGTAGGCAATCATTTCGTGACCTGGCTTAGCGCCTTGGTACCAACGCTATTTGGTGATTATTTGATATTGACTTTCATTTTCCACGATGCTCGAAAGAAGATTTAACGTTTGATTATCGGCACTATGAGAGAGTTTTTATTGCGGGTCTCTCAATTCTAGGTAAACAAGATTTTGTGGCTGGAACTTTTCTCGGATTTGTGTTATCAATTGGATTTGTTCATATCTTACTTCGTTGACTGAACGGTTGCGAAACGAAGAAATCGTGGAGTCCACCGAACGTAACAATATTGTTAATGATAAAATCTGTTTACAATATAATTAGAGCAATCGATGCTTGTTATAGAAATATCCTCACATTATACTACATGGGCTGAAAAATCCCGGGATTTTTCAATAGGCGCCACTAGAAAATGAACATGACTCATTTCGAGAGGCTCATCTGTCACTAGTTTATGTAAGAAGTTTCATGACATTTCGTCCATTCGTTTACAAGCTACAGTCGTTTGAGTGACGCTACTTTCGCCTTCGTAAAAAAAATGGAAAAACAGGAATATCGCATCTTGATCAAACATTGTTTTTTGGGAAAAACTTCTGAATAATCATTGCAATGGTTGCAGAAATGTTATCCCACATCTGCTCCTTCGAGAACAACAGTTTATCGATGGTTTAGTGAATTTAAAATGAGTCGTACAAGCATCGAAGACGCACCTCGTTCTGGAAGGACAAAAGAGGCTACGAATGCGGAAATCGTAAAGCAAGTGCATCGAATCGTTTGAGTGATCGTAAAGTGAAGTTGCGCGAGTTAGCTAAGGCCGTGGGCATCTTGGAGATGAAAAATCGGCGCGATGGGTGCTGCGTTTGCTGACCATCGACCAAAAACAGCAGCGCGTTGATGATTCAACGGCCGGTTTGGCGTTGTTGCAGCGTAATCGAGCGGACTTTTTTCGACGTTTTGTGACGATGGATGAAACGTGGGTCCATTACCAAACGCCTGAGTCTTTGGGAAAAAGATCGATGCTAAATTAATCGATGTTTGAATCCATCGATGTTGGGTAATCTATTATTTATCAAAAATATCGATTAATCGGTTATTTTGAAAGAAGTATTTTTTAATTGTAGAAATGACTTTATAAGAGATGATTTTATAAAGGAATAACGCAAATTAATGAATACATTTTATTTTATTTTTGTCTTTCTCTCTCTCTCTCTCTCTCTCTCCCTCTCTCCCTCTGATAAAATAATTTCTCAGGTTTCAGTTTTCCGAAATGCGGTGCACTTGTAGGTTGATGCTGAAACTATAAATAATTTTCAGAAAAATTATATTATTGTTGCTAATGCATGCTTTTACAACAAACCATAAATGCAGACATTGTTTAATGAACGTATAGTATTTTGGTTAAAGGAAATAATATGTTTTCAAGGAAATAGTTCAAGATGGAAAGTTCTGTTTAATTGGAAGTAATGCATACATAACATTTTCAACTATTTTACATACGCATCTTACACAATACGCAATTAAACATTTAAATAAAATAAATATTTGTAAACCAAGGGATAATCTTGTAATAAAACATAAATCTCACTTTCAATAAGAAGAATAAACAAATTAAAAGCAAAAATAAACAAAACAGAACAGACAAGTATCAAAATCACAGTACAGTACAAAATCACAGAGTAGAGACAAGTAAAATCATTCCATTGTGATTTGTGACACGACCTTATTAGATGAAAAATAATTTTTTTAAAAAATACCGATGTTTAACATAAAAAATCGATGCATCGATGCAACGCTGAGAAGAACATCGAGTGGGTTAATCGATTATTCGAAAAAAAACTAGCGACCATTTCGATTAATCGGCAAACATCGCCCATCCCTAATTACCATACGCCTGAGTCCAATAGGCAGTCTGCAGAGTGGCTGGAAAGCCACGAAAGCCGACCAAAGCGGCCAAAAGACCAACGCTCTGCCGGGAAGGTTATAGCCTCCGTTTTTTGGGATGCGCATGGCATAATCTTCATCGATTACTTGCAGAAGGGAAGAACAATTACGGGAGATTATTATGCAGCGTTATTGGACAAACTGAACGACGAAATAAAGAAAAAACAGCCCCGTATGGCGAAGAAAAAAGTTCTATACCATCACGATAACGCACCGTCACACACGTCCTTGAAAGCGATGGCCAAATT
>NW_017297714.1:429513-433015 GCF_001594075.2 Trachymyrmex cornetzi | reverse complement strand
CCCACCGTATTCTCCAGACTTGGCCCCCAGCGACTATTATCTGTTCCCAAACCTCAAGCGGTGACTCCAGGGAAAGAGATTCAAATCGAATGAGGAAGTCATCGCGGAAACCGAGGCGTATTTCGAAGGCTTGGACATTTCGTACTACAGAAAGGGCATCGAAATATTGGAAAATCGCTATACCAAATGTATCGCCCTCGAAGACAACTATGTTGAGGAATAAATATAACTTTGCTCAAAAAACGCTTGTTTTCATTAAAAATCCCGGGACTTTTCAGCCCATGTAGTACATATATCCAAGAAACATTTAAGACATCCCTATGTCTTGAGGAAGTTTAATAGACAAAATGTGTTGAATGGTTATGATAGTAATAAGCGTTCATAAAAGGTATTATGAACAGTTATTTGTCATATTCAACAATTTTGTAAGAAATATGATTATTATGGAGGATTTTAACTATTTATTACTTACTTTTTGCATTTCTTTTTGGCGTGCTATTAATTGTAATAACTGTTGAAACGTTAAACGCTTCAATCTAAAATTCAGAAAAAAATCATTTTCATTGTATAAATCTATCCACATTTCGGAATATACCTAGTCCAGGACGACTATGATTTTGTCGTTTTTTTATAAATAATATGCGTTTTCTATTTGCATTTATTGCATGAAAAAATTGTCTATACACTTCTACCAAAGATATTTCTTTGTCATCATATATTTCGTTTACTAACATAAATAAACACGTTTTGAAACTCTGTTTGTTATTTAAATATTCACATGAAATAATAATGGCTCCTACGCATAAGATAGAAAACGGCAACAAATAGGGGAAATTGTTATTAACGTTTACTGGCCGCTTCCTAACCAAAATCTCTGTTTCGAAGTCGCGCACAAACTTAATACTAGACTTCAGGAACAACTAGTCTATTTTAGCGTCAGTAGTGGTACTTGGTAGTAGTACATGTACCAGAATAAGCTCCATCCCTACCATGATACATGTACCAAACGATCGCCAAAAATCGCCTATTATTGCAGTAGTTTAATTGCGTTAAATAAAGTCCAGAAAAATTTCGGCGCGCAGTTTGAATAACTACAAAAATATGATATATATGCATATACATATATAGGATATAGATAATTCACTGGGAATTATTTAGGCAAAAAATCTAGCTTTGACCGTCATAGACATGCTTATACTTAGTGTGTATTTGAATAGTCACTTGTATATATGAATATTATTAAACACCAAAACCTATATTGATTGAAAATAACCCAGAGAGCACAAAGTCGTCTAAAAGATGACTAAAAGACAACTAAATTGTTATAAAGATATCTTTTAGTGAAAGAATATAGTCGACGAAAAGATGACTAAAAGACAACAGATGTCGCACTGCTAGTCATCTTACAGTCTCATCCATATAATAACTAAAAGATGACTCCTTTGGATATCTTTTAGTCATCTTTAATACTTCTTTTAGTTTTTATATTATGATATTATATATAACGTTTAATACATCGAATTCCTAAATTAATTTTTAATTAATAAAACGAAATAAAATTGCACGACCGACAATATACGTTTCCTGCAATGTTTGCAGTGTCCTATGTGCAAGTCATTATCTTTCGTCATAGTCCCCTTTGGGGACTCGATAACAAAAAAATATTTTATTAGTGTTTATTAGAACAGGAGTAAAATTTTTCATTATGCTGCACCTTTTATTCTGTCCTGTATGATTTTCAAACACGAGAGACTGAACTCCATCACGTCCATCTGGTGGCAATCTCGCGTACTGCTCGCGAATGAGTTATAAAAAGTACCAAAATAACAGAAAGATATCTTTTCCATGTTGTCTTTTCGGCAATACGAAAAGATATCTTTTAGTCGACCTTTTGCTTTGCGAAAATGACAACCATAGAAAGATGACGAAAAGATGTCTTTTTTAAGTTGTCTTTTCGAAAAAGCTAAAAGATGTCTTATAGATATCTTTTGATCTTGCTGAAAAGACAATCTAAAAACAATGTCTTTTCGTCATCTTTTAGACACCTTTTCGCTTTATCGCAAAGACGACTTAAAAAAGACCACTTTTCGTTATCTTTTAGTATTTTGTGTTGTCTGGGTTATTAAAATTAATTAATTTTATAGTTTTATTGCTAAAATGAGTATTATTATTTATTAATTATCTTATTCTAGAGTACACATCATAAAATTATGATAAAAAAAAAAAAAAAGATTTTCCCTGATTTCGGGAACTAATTTCATAGCACTTCGAAGCGGTCACCCATCCGATTGCATACCGCCGCTTACTATGCTTGACTTCTGAAATCGTCTGGAAACCGCTGCACTCATCGACATCTAGAATGGACCGCTGATGGCAATGGTGGGGGTAGAAAGACGATTAGAGTGAGAGGCAGGAATAATAAGATCGTTCTTTCTCTGTTTACTGAAGCCTGATTGGTTATTGTTAATCCAACAACCAATCAGACTGTTAGAAACAACAGTAAACAGAGAAAGAACGATCTTATTATTCCTGCCTCTCACTCTAATCGTCTTTCTACCCCCACCATTGCCATCAGCGGTCCATTCTAGATGTCGATGGCTGCACTTCGATGATCCATGAACATCTGTATTATCGTGGATGTATAGCTATGATATATCTGTTCAATATATGGTCCTGATAGAAATTTATGCACTTCAACTGAACATTCAGTCAGTTACTGTCTAATATTTAATTTTAATGTTATAACGACTATTTTCAGGTTAGGCAATCATACGCTGTACTTTCGCAGTACCAGTTATCATGTATATCGTCTTCGACTAGAGGTCTCCACAGTTTCTCTCCTGTCGATAATGGTACACCGTATTGATATGGTACGAGTTATGTACCATGACGTACCTAAATAGGACGTACGATGCTCTGCAACCAATCAGAAAACAGGATTCCGATGGATTTTGCTTCGTATCATTGGAATCCTGTTTTCTGATTGGTTGCAGAGCGTCGTACGACGAAAATCGGATGCAGTGTGAATCCAGCATTAAGGGGATACTGGAGTCTTTTTTACCGATAAAGCAAACATCTATGTTCCTTGCGCGGTTCTTCGAATTAGTTGCACAGAATAAAAATTCCTTCTCCACGATTGAAATATCTGTGCTAATGTACCTGCTCCTGGTGTATTTTGTGTCCAAAACTGAGAAAAATAATAAATTACAGATTTCTGTATCTATGTGTTATCAGCTCATCAAACATTTACTCCGTGAAAAAATTATATGCACGTTATATGCTCGAAATTAGGGCAGAAGCACATGTAGAATAAATAAACGAATACAGTCGTATCTTTAGAATTAAGTTTTGACGCCTAAATAAAAAGATTAGTGCAAAGAACGAATTTGTATGTCTAGCACGTGAGAAATCGACGATGTATGACAGTTAAGGGGATGCTGGAGTGTCCTGTTTTACCATTTAATTTTTGAAGACTCTTTTCTCTTAATTGTGTTTATGGATT
>NW_017297714.1:427747-428143 GCF_001594075.2 Trachymyrmex cornetzi | reverse complement strand
GAAAGGACTCAGACTCCGAATAAATATGTTATATGTCTCCAAAATAGGACGATCTGTATACGTATAGATGTATCTGTCTAAATAAAGATATTCAAGTCGCAAATTTATTCTGTCGTTAGGTCCGTACTAATTTTAGTCGTTTCTATTAGATAAATATCAGTAACAATTGCTTATGTAAACTATATGATTATAAATATGCGAATATCGTATACAAATAAGGGCCTTCACAAAAATGTGAATAAACACGTAAGTGAATCGTGGAACGTAAATCGTAGTCAGATCAACGCACAAATTCTGGATGCACTATGTATGCCGATACGACTACAACTGACGTTTCATGACTCAATTATGTTTATCTTTGTGTTCAGCTCTTAAAACCGGGATCCCCATCTTTTT
>NW_017297714.1:415318-425208 GCF_001594075.2 Trachymyrmex cornetzi | reverse complement strand
TTGTGGGATCGAGCCTAATACATGTTTTCGTCCCTGAGCAAGATGGTAATGTAGGAAACGGAATAAAAATATCGATAATTAATCGATCGAATTTCCTGATCATGTTAACCCAGAGGGCGTAAGCATTTTATACATTGGAAATGAAAACCTGTAATATCGACCTTGATTAACTCCGACCGTCGCTCCAGCATCCCCTTAAACTGTTTAGCTATGAAACCGAGCAGTATTTTAGTTGATCTCTTTCTAAGAGATGGCGTTGCGATATGTTAGATAAGGACAGATGAATGCGTTTGAGCGAGACACAATGATATATATAATAAGTATAAGAAATGAATGAAAGATGTCACTATTATTGAATTTGGAATTTAAAAAAGTCTGTACTATCGACTTTGATTAACTTCGACCGTCACTCCAGCATCCCCTTAATCAAGGTCAATAGTACAGACTTTTTTAAATTCCAAATTCAATAATAGTGACATCTTTCATTCAATTCTTATATTTATTATATATATCATTGTGTCTCGCTCAAACGCATTCATCTGTCCTTATCTGACATATTGCAACGCCATCCCTTAGAAAGAGATTAACTAAAATATTGCTCGGTTTCATGGCTTCACGTCAATTTCACTCGTAACATACAAACGAAATTTTCGGCGACTCTTTTCTCTTATACTAAAGCCCGTACCTCGTTTCTAAAAGCATAGAATTGTTCTTCGAGGTTTTCTGTAGGCTGCTAGCTACTTATTTTAAACGGTAAAATCTGAAACTATTATATGCAGCACCAAAGACATAGAGAATAGACTGCGAGATTCGTATCTAAGTAGTGTATCAAATATGGTCGACAATAATGAGAGAGAGGGACCGTAGGAGACGGCCAATCTCTCTCTCTCTCTCTCTCATTCTCTCTCCCATTACACCATTGAATGGAAAGAGATAGAAATGGTCGTCTGCCACGGTCCCTCTCTCTCATCCCTATCGACCATTTTGACACACGGATCGCGCAGTCCATTCTCTATGTCTTTGTGCAGCACATATATTGTAACAAGTTAACTGCAAAAGCCGGTGACAAAACAACAAATTTTAATTTTCTTTCATTTTTCGTATTAAATTGTAGCTGGCAGCCTGTGTTGTTGTCGATAAATGTTTAATTGTGGAGAAAGACTTTTCAATCCTTAAACACAATTAAGAGAAAAGAGAGTCTTTAAAAATTAATGGTAAAACAGGACACTCCAGCATCCCCTTAATATTCAAAATACGAAATGTGATTTAAAAGCCTAATAAGAGGTCAATAAACTATAAAAAGTCTACATTGTTCGGTTAACAAAAGTTTAATAAAATATTAAAAAAACAGAAGAAAATAAGAAAATTAAACTCGGCAGACTACAAATTATATATTTTGACCTTATATTTAGGCCCTCTTCAGATGTACATAAATTCGGAACGTAGTAAAAAATTGATACACGCAAAAATTGAGGAAGCGACGGGTTCGTTATATGTATAGTTAAATGAGTGTTAAGTCAAAGAAACGGAAAAATTGCTCGTCAATCGATTAGATGACCGGTTCTAGTGTTCTAGTGAGAACATAAAAAACGTTACAAATTGTCAAGACTAAATTAAAACAAGCATAATACGTCTCTCTGATAAAAAAAAAACTCACCTCAGATTCCAACAAGTGAGAAAATACATGTTCAAGTCAAAATAATAATCAAAAACACTAGTTTACAGCAAAAAATTACTTTGGACCGGACTATGTATTTTTATAGATTTTTGGATGCTGAAAACAATGCCGCAAGCGAAAAAATTCTAGCACGTCGGATTTCCAAGATAATTGAGGTTTAATACTTAAAAAATAGCTTTTTTGCGATATTTAACATTTTTTAATAAAGAAGGTTAATGTTATCTTGAAATTTCGATCAGAAGTCATGAATGTATTGTGCATCCCCTATAAAATGCATTTTTTTTTATTTCAATACCTCACATTTTAGCCATGTTATGAACGATTAAAGATAGAAGCTATTTTGAATATGATGACTCCGGCAGCGTCAAAACCGCCTATCCATATTTAGTACCGGTGGAATTCTTCTTCAATCTTTTTCCTCCTTCCTCCGCTACTATATGCGAGATAGAATAAAGAAAACCAGTCAGCACTGCTCAACCTGAAATTTTATTTTCTGATTTATATGTAAAATGTTAATCTGGAGACACTGGTAGTGTCTCGGCGCTAAGCTGCGCGAAGCGACACTGCCGTGCCTCCTTTACGCGAACCGACGAGTTGCGGTGTAGCCGAATCACATTCTCCTGCATGTAATCCGATCCAGTTTACCGTCCTCTGTTCGGTCGCCACTCCTTTTCACCTCCAAAGGAGAAGGTTATTCCGCCACCGAGTCTGTAGAGTTTATTGTACAGGGATGGGTGATTTATATTGATAACATGTAATTTACGAATGTCATCATATAAACGTATATTTAAATTTGTGTATACATAATAACAGTGTGAACACATTGGAGTGAGTCTCCCACTTTGGCAAGCCGCTGAGTATTACACTATGTGCTCCGCGCGAGCACCTATCACAATGCTCCACGCGAGTGGGTGGTTAAGACTACTCTCACCCTGAGCGAAGAGAATAAGACTAAAGCCCATTCTACAATTGTGTAAGCGTAGTTGTAAGTGGTTGTAGTTGTAAGAATTGACTAATCACAGTCAAATATTTTCCTCATGTTTGATTATGATTGGTTAATTCTTACAACTATAACCACTTACAACTACGCTTACGCAATTGTAGAATGGGTTTAAGACTCTGACTAAACTCCTCGCTTCTCGCTGCGCACGCGCTTAAGTAACCCGCGCTATCCCCTCTATGGTCCTTGATCCTAGCACCTCTCGCATGCTGTGCCTCCGCGTTCGCTTAGCTCGATCGTGCTACTCTTAATATTATTTAACATATATCGAATCTCATTACATAAGTATTCTTTTCTTTCAGGTATCTCGCGTACATGACAGTTATCAACGATAGGATTTCTTTGGTTCCCCGTACAGCAGGTAAGTATATATTAACTTATAGCGTTTTCGGCCCGATCGGGTTTGCACCAACCTGGGTTGGATAAATCTTTCCTATTGGTTGACGTCACCCGCTCTACCAATAGGAGAGCACAAAACGCCATTAATCCAACCCAGGTTGGTGCAAACCTGGCCGGGCCGAAAACGCTATTAGATTAATTACATTGTTCTTCTTTCAGGTACATTGCATGCCGGATAAGTTCCTTCAGTCCTCCGGCCCTGAGGTAAGTATTGCTCACTGTAATTAGCTTAACTTAGACTTACGATATTCTACCGCACGCATTACGCAAACTTGTTTCTTTGCCTAAGTTGCCTCGCGCATCGTGATTTTCTCTAACACCCGGTACATAATAAATTTTTAATTTCGGTCCTTTCCTCGACATTTGTTCCCGCTTGTATTGCCGTTTCGCGTTTTTCGTTATCGCGAGCTTCTTATCCCAGCACCTGTGTTTTTTGAACACCCGGTATACTATGCATCTATCGCAAACGTTAACTCTTTTCCATTTTGGCCCTGAAACACTTGACGTTCTCAGTTTTTGAAGATCTTAAATTTCGCTGCTGACAACTAGTTTTCTTGGACACCCGGTATAATATAAATTTATTTCGTACGTGATCCTTTGTTACTTTTGGTCCCAAGGAACTTGACGTTCTCAAATATTTCAAACTGTAACTTCCGCTCATAACAACTGGGTTTCTTGAACACCCGGTATAATACGGATTTATTTTGAACGTTATTGTTTTTTATTTTTGATATCAAGAGACTTGACGTTTCCCGCTTCCTCCGTTTTAGGGTTTAACTGTTAAAGATCCGGTTTTCGCCGTCACCCGGTATATAACCCGAGTTTATTTTTCCCGCTTTTCCTCCGGTCTCGCTTGCCCTACGTTATCCCGTCGTCGCGGTTCGTCCCTCTTTCTTTTACCATACCGTCTACTATATTACTCGGACCCCCGGTATACCATCTTTGCCTATTGAACGTCAATTTCCCTTGGACTATTTATTTGGCACAGCTACGTTTCTAATCTCGCGATTTTCTTTCGCGCTTTTTCTCCGTGCCGTTTTCTATAACGTTAATTCCGGCGCTAGTTTTTTTTTTTTAACTGAATACAACTTGTGATTGTCTCTGTTAATACAACTTGTGAAGCGCTCTGTTAATAAATGAAATTTAATTCTGATTTGCCCGTCGGCCGCGTATTTCCGCGAATTAACCTTACTATATCTTACTTATTTCTAACGTAAATTTTAAAGTAAACAACGTGAATAAACTATAATATTAGATTTAGTAACAAACATAAATTTCCCGTGAGAGGCACACTTGCTATATAAACTCAATATTTATTCGGACTTGTGCCCTTTCAAGTCCTTTTTGTCGCAGTTCGTGCCATGAAGTCCGGGACTGGCTTCCGGCTTCATCCTCCTCTCAAGGTGGGGAATTCCCTTTGGGGATTTCCGACCATCCAACGTGGCACGACTTAAATGTCTACTCACTCCGTTCCTTCGCGACGAATCGCCCTCTGCTCCGAGCCTGATATTTTCGGGCTCGCGACCTTGTCGAGTGGCCCTCTCTCTTCAACCGCATCTCCCGGCTCCTACGTCTGGCCGCCTCCTCTCGATCGTCTCCCCCCTCTAGCGCCTTTTTCACCACGCCATACGCTGTGCTTGTGGTCGTCGCCTCGTCCGGGGCCTCCCTTTCTCTAGAGACGCTTCTGAAGTTCCTTCCGCGCCTCGCCACGGCCTCGGATAGAGTGAATTTGGGAGACGCCCATGGGTCCGTCCTAGGTGACCTTTCCATGGACTGCTCCCATTGGTCCCTCATCGTTTGCTGCTGAGGCGTGAGCACCGCCTCTTTGAACGCCAATCTCCGTCTGTTCAGGCGTCTTATATCTCTGATTATTGAATTCTCTGAGTTGCTTTCAAACTCGACTTCCTCATTGCCGCGAGTTTGTTGGCTTTCCGTCTCCATTTTTAATATACTTAATTGATTGTGATTGGGGTAATTCTCGTACATTAACTCTAATTTTTCATCTGAGATGTCCTCCGTGATCGCTGCTGCGACCGCCGATGGCTGTGGATCCTCCGGCATCTCTGCCGCTTCGTCTAAGTTTTGCATCAATCCGGTGTCTCGCTCGCCCTCGGCTGCCTCCGCCTGTTCTTGGGCCCCTTCGGACTCTTGTGCCGGTCCCTGTGATTTTTCGCCTTCGATTGGTTGCTCTATTTCCGCCTCTTTGATTGGCTTGTCCAGCTCGTCTCTCTCTGGTTCTGCTTTCGGGTCCGCTTCCGCCTTTACGAGAACCTCTGTTGCATCTGACATCACTTCCGGTTCCGGTTCTGGCGTCGCGACGCTGATCTTTGCCTCGGAGATGCTGACTCCCCTTTCGCCGTATCCTACCTGAAACTCTATCCCCTGCTGGCCAATCAGCTCGCCGACGTCCTCTTCCAGATGAATTGTGACCGTGGCCGTCCCTATCGTCCGGTCCACGCCCTCCAGTTTGATTGGTTTGGTCACCGTTGTATAATGGAGTACTGTCGTCTCCACAGTAGCCTTGGCTAATGCCGCTTCCAATGCTCGTTGCGAGCTACCGTCTCCAAGGTCCGCATTTCGTGCATTAAGCGTCTTTTTTAATTGCGCCAATCGCGCTCGCGCCGCGTGTAAACGGTGCAGCCTGCGCCAGTATGCATTTGCTTCAACAACGCACTGCTCCAGTTCGTCGGCCACTCGCTGCTCCAGTCCGTGAACCGACGACTGTTTCGCACCCGCATCACTCCGGCGTCGCATAATGTTCGCTTCGCTCTCACTTTCACGCGCACTCATTATTCCGCCTGTTTCCTTCGTCTTCGCGCACTTATTTAAGTCATGAATTTGTAATTTGGCTTCCGCGGGCACTTCGTTGCTCATAGCACGTGGGTTCCGTTGCCATATTGGTTCGCGTTCGTCAACCTCATCATTTCCGTTCCTCCCCACGGACTTTCCGTTGTGGCCACCTTCTCAGTCTCGTCGCGTCTCCTGATTGGTTGGCGTCTCGAGTCCTCCTATTGGCCCGTCGTTCACGCTCTCTTCCTCATCGTCACTAATAGCGTTTTCGATTGGGCAAAAGTTAGTGCGCACCAGTGCGCACTCAGTTCACACCAACACTGGACGAGTTCCATGGGTTGCACTGAATAGTGCAAGTTCAAAAGAATACGCCAAGATTTTCAGTGCTAAAGTTGAAACTCATTTTTGTTCACTTTGAAGCAATGTTCAACAAAATGTTACAAAACCACAGTAAAAGATATTAAGAGTAGGGACAAGACCCCGTTTTCAATTCAACTGCGCAGATTTACTTGTCCCTATGTATATCCTTAATTAAAACTATGATAAAACGTGCACTAAACTGGCACCGTCAAAATATCTCGTGCCACTTAGTGCGCACTGAGTGCGCACTACACGAGTGTCGTGCGATCAAATGAACATGTGACACTAGCCAAGTGCGCATTGGCACTGCCAATCGAACACGCTCTTGACACTGAGTGCAGCCAGTGCACCCCAATCGAAAACGCTATAAGTATTATTAATCTTTTTCTGATTTTATTTACTTGTTTTTTAAGCTGCCTTCGCATTAATAATGGATTCCATTTATTTCGTCGCGTTTTCGTCATTTGGACAATTTTCTCGCTCAGTTGACACTTCTGATTGACTGATGCCTCCGCTAATACTAAATCTTTTCCTTCACCTTGCAAATTCGATTCGGTCAGTTCGCCGATACAAATTACTTCCTCCTCGCTTCTCATTGGTGCATCTTGCACTCGTCCGCCATCTTGAATTTTTGAATCCATTTCGTCATTTCGAGTTTCTACTTGTTCTATTGTCTTCGATTCCCTTTGTCTGGCCTCCGAATCGATTGAAAATTCGGCATCTATCGCTTCTTCCGCTTCCGGTCCGCCATATTGAATTTCTTGTTTTCGCAATATCTCCGGTTCTAAACGTCGTATCGAATCGGTTCTGGTCGCGTTCTCTTCAGAACGGGACAAGGTTTCTCCTCCGTCAGCGTCGGGTTTCCGGTCCTCATCCCTAGCTCCATCTTTCGAAATTTTCGCAGGTCGACCTCTCCTTCTGACCTTTTTCGGACGTCCTCTTTTTCTCGTGGTCCACATTGATCCACCTATGGTTGAATTCTCCTTGTTGGCTTCTGCCAGTCGCTTGATACTCAATTTCGTATCTCCTTTGCAGCTCCTTTTTACTCCATTGGACCCCGCTTGTGGCTCCTTTTCCCTTTCGTCTATTTTCATCATGTACACTCCCATTGGTTCCGGTCCTCCATGGTACTCTCCTCTCAGCCTTGACTCCCTATGTGGCCTCAGCTGTCTCGAGTTGTAAACTCCAATGGATGTTCCGTCCATGTCTTCTACCTCGTATTCGTTTATTTTCACTATTCTTCTAATTCGGTATGGACCTCTATAAACTAATAGCATTTTCGGCCCGGCCGGGTTTGCACCAACCTGGGTTGGATCAATGGCATTTTGTGCTCTCCTATTGGTAGAGCATGTGACGTCAACCAATAGGAAAGATTAATTCAACCAAGGTTGGTGCAAACTCGATCGGGCCGAAAACGCTATAAGTGTATTTTTCTGGTCAGCTTTCTTCTCGCGTCTGACCGCCGATGTATCTTGCACCACACCAAATCTCCTTCTCGGTACTGCGGTGCAGTCGTAGTTTTGTCAAACTGCTTTAATCTCTTTGCCGCTGCTTTCCGCAAATTCTCACGAGCTTCCTCGATTCGCTCCTCTCTCGATTGCACTTGTCCCCTATTAGGCTTCAAATCAGGATGAATATTCAATTCTATATCACCGTCTTGATGCAATACATCCGGTGCATATCCCGTACTCGAATGTATCGTAGCGTTTATCACTGTCTCCATTCTTGACACTATTCTGTTCCATGTAGTATGTTCATTACTCGTGTATGTGCGTATCACTGGCCCCACTTCACGCATCACTCTTTCCACTGGATTAGTCTGCGGATTGTAGGGTGAAGTCTTCACTGCTTCAAATCCGGCTTCCTCCGCAAATTCTGCCCATCTAGGTGTATTGAATTGTCCTCCGTTGTCGGTGAGCACCGTATTCGGAGTTCCCACACTCGGGAAATACTGGTCCCATAAGACGCTGATTATCGTTTCCAGTGTTTGATTCACCATTGGGTACATTTTCGTGTACTTACTGAAATGGTCCATCGCAACTGACAGGTACTTATACCCCTCTCTTGACTTCAGTAAAGATCCAAAAATATCCAACGACACTTTGACTCTCGGTCCTTCCGGCAATTCGTAATATTGCTGCCCCTCAGTTGCTCTCGCATAATACTTGGTTGCTAAACACGTGTGACACGATGCCACTACGTCCCGTGTTATCTTCGCAATGTTGAACCCGTAGAAATACTGTTCCACGAATCCGACGACTTTCTCCGTACCAAAATGCAATAACAATCGATGCACTTGACGGATTATCTTCCACGTCACCTCCTTCGGTAATGCTATTTTATCTTCGTCTCCGTCATCGTTCATGACTCTATAGTATATGTAATAAACACAAGTAATATTATATTTTATTCCTCCTGCAAATTATCTAATTATTATGTATTTTTTTACGAAATACATTTTCACGTATTATTGAAAATTGGTGGGACTCGTCGACTTTATCTCAACTGACTAGACTATCAAAAACTTTATTTTTGAAAACTGGACCAGTTTGGTTAATTTGGAACGTTTTCATTTGAAAGAAAATTTGGGACTTTGTCAAATTCACGTATGGTTTACATCTCTGTTTAACTGCAACGACTTTGTTAACTAAGTTAGGAAACAATAATGAAAAAATTTATTTGTTAACTAGGCTAGCAAATGATAACGACAACCAATTTATTCGATAACGATCTCCATTTGTTTATATATAAGACATAAATCATGAAGGTTAGAAAGAGAAACTAATTGTAAGATACACATTATAGTTTTATTATTTTACAGTAATATGAACAGTTACACACGCACTGTTTTTATTTCTTATACATTCATATAATAATTATACTATGTTTATATTATTCTAAGGGCGACTGTTACCAACCGGTGATTCACTGTCAACCGTAAGTGCTCAATTCTACTAAACAGCAAACGCGATTAGTCATCAGTTCCACGGCTGATTAAATACTTGGCGTTAGTGAAACAGGCCCAAATGATGGTTCTACACGAGAAACATGCATGCTTAGCGCTTTCTTTATTTTTTTTTAAAAAGATAAGTTTGTATACGATCATATATACAAAGGATATCATCAACTCGATTAACCCTAATTCGAATTATAAGAGTATCCTTGAAGAAAATATTTATAACGTCCTCAAGTAAATCGAATCTTTTATTGTGTGTTAAGTTACCCAGGTAGCACACGTATGTTTTATATACGTTTCTTAAACGTATCCAATGTTTTATAACCGTTAAGCATCAATAAGAAACGTTTCACCGGAAACGTTTTTAAAATTATAATTTAAAAAACGTATTTTTTCAGGATTTTTTAATATTTTTGTATGTTGTTATAAATAAGAAAATGCAATACTAAAAAGTTGATAAAAAATTCTGAAAAAATTCTTAAAGTTCTATGAAAAGAAAATAAACAATTTTTTCTTTTGCAGTTTTTCTGTAAAGCAATGATAGTATTTGAGTAAAAAATTATTACTCCAATACCAATTTTTGATTATTTTTAATAATTAATATCTCGTTAATTATTGCGAAAATTATAAAATAATAGAGCACTTTTCGACACAGTTTAGTCCGCTCTACCTTGCTATGATATTCTAATGCGCTAATTTCCGAACAA
>NW_017297714.1:386410-413910 GCF_001594075.2 Trachymyrmex cornetzi | reverse complement strand
TCCTTAGATGTTAGAAATTTTTCAATCTATCATATGAAAATTTTTATATGTTTAATATCTTAGACGCCATATATATGGCATCGAAACATAGGCTGCGTTCAGCAAACTCAACAGTTGAGTGAGCGCTCGCTGTTATTGGTGTATTCTTTTAGATCGTTAAACCAAATTTTAAATCTAGAAGAATACATCAATAGCAGCGAGTGCTCACTCAACTGTTGAGTTTGCTGAATGCAGCCATAGACATTTCAAGAAAAATTTTAAATCGTATAATGAAGAATTTTATCTCAATAAATTGGAATGGGCAGAGGGGTGCCTATTTGACGGAGAATGCTTTATATATACAGTACCCTCCATAAATGTGAGAACATCCTACATTTTACAGGTTTGTAAATAATTATTTAATTGGAAAAAGACGAAATATTTACCTATAACGCACGCACGCTTACGTATGTATGTATATTTATTTCGTCCTTTTTCAATTAAAGATTTAAAAACATGCTATTAAAATATGGAATTTTAATTAAAATGCGACTCATACGAAATCTGATTCTTCGGGGCCATTTTACAATTTTTACGGAATCTGAAATCAACTTGTGACTCAATAGGTTACCATTTTTATAGAAACTGTTACACTATAATTAAATGACCTATGTATATACAACGAACACAAGTAAAACGTTGCAAAACAAGTGACAATGGCTACGTTCGGAAACGTCGCTCGGATGCCTCCGATGCCTCGGATTCATCATCTGTCCTTGTTTAACATTTAATGTTAAACAAGGACAGATGATGTATTCGAGGCATCCGAGCAACGTTCCCGAACGCAGCCAATATAAACAATAGACCAAAACATAAATTCAATCTCGAGCGCTTCGATGCTGTGAAATGATTGTCCAACATATTTTCGACGTGTAAGCTTATAGGTGTTCTAGATAAATGTTTATTGTCATTTAGACGTCTTACGAAGTATTTAAACCAAAAACATGTATAGACCGTTATCATGTAATGGCTTTTTTGTAAAACGTAGAATGTTGCCAAATTTATGGAAGGTACTGTACATATATATATTAAATAAATTTAGTTTTTATACTTAAGTATTATTAATAATCTGCAAATTGATATTAACTTTTTTTGGGGGGGGGGGGCTTATTCCTTATTTCAAATAAGTTTTTGGAATCTAAAGTACAACGTTTCGTATTATCTAGTATAATATATATTTGTCGCAAATATGTTTCAAAAAGAATTATGTAAAGAAGAACTGCACGGTTACCTGCCTACACGAGCGTCGGTAAGTGAATGACTAGCGGTAACTGTGCGTGAACTGCGAAAACATGACGCGCCGCCCGCCCGCCCTTCCACGTCAAGACAAATCCCAAGGCCGTGCGCCAACCGTTTAACTGTCGAAATTTAACGCATACTTATTACGAAAAAAGTAAAATAATCTTTATTGCTTGATTTAAAAAATCAAGTAATAAATTTAAGAAATTTAAGAAATCACAAGCACGAATTTACGAATTCAAGCACGAATTTAAGAAATCAAGCAATAAATCTTTATTGCTTGATTTCTTAAATTTGTTACGCACTCGCACAACTCATATCTATATCTTAGATATTTCAAATTGTGTTACAATACGCAATAATTATTTTTAACAAGAGATAGACATATTGTGACTTTTTGTTACTTTTAAATCGTTTAATTCTGTAATCATGTTTGTCTTATTACGCATTCTTAAAAGTTATATTCTCTTTGTAGGTAGAACATGTATGTCTCAGAAGTACGAAAGGGTTAAGATGATTTAATTCAATTGAATTAATTCAATTGACATAATTATTTATAGCGAAATTTTCAACTATATTTAATTATATTTTTATTTATATCTTCGTTTCTAATCTAATTCTTTTATATATCAAACAACAAAAATTGATAATTAATAATAACAAAATATTTTAAATTTCAAATTGAAAATCGATTAAAATTATTCAGAGTTTATTCCAAGTTGCTATTGAATTCTTTTTGGATAGTGACAAATTAAATTTCATATCACATTTAGGTTAATTAGATATTTGTACATATTTGATCGTACAATAGTTGATAATATCATTATTCCATAATCTGCTTTTATCAATTAACGATAATGTTGTTCTCTGTATCACAATTAGAAAACACTCATAATATTTCAACTTATGTGCTTATTACTTATTGATTGCTAAATTAAAATAAGTCTGTACCCTATTTTGATGCAAATACATTTTGAATGAAATTTTAATTTATTCTTTCATGATAGAACTTCATTTTATAGATACTTAGAAGTTCAATTGATGCAAATTAAACTTCCTTTATTCAAATCGCTTGAAACTTACTTTGAGACAATTTGATAAGGGGAAAAAGATCTATCAAAAGTTTTATCTTTAAGAAAAATTCTTTCGTACTTCTTGTTATTTTTTAAACGTAATTACTTAGGTAAAAAAGTGAAATTTATAAGATTACATAACTTAAAAATTTATAGGATTATCAATTTATAAAATTATAAGATCATAAAACCAAGTAAACTTCTAACAAACATACTGTACACGCGTCGCGATTACATCGCTGTAAACGTCTACGCAAGATGAGGTCCATGCGGTCCGTGTCGAGTTAGCTTTGAATCATGAGCACGATTTTGTCACGACGAATTACGCATGCAATGCCGAACTTGATTTTGCTGTGAAACATTATGTCATGCGAATTGGTAACAGGATGAGGCCTCCACAGTCACACGTGTGTGCTGTTGACAGACATGTCCTTTGTAACATGATGTGTACTTTACAAAGGCACCCTCTGTTTCGATGAAGGCTGCGCTTCCACGTGGCAAGATATCATCAGGATCTTGATAAAATCTCAAAAGTCACTAATAATATTGAAATATATAAAGAAATAAAAGGAAAGAATTATTAGAGATATATATTTTTATATCTGCTCCGCTCCATCAAAAATGACATAATTAAATATTATAAATTATGTTTCTATTTAAAACAATATATTTGTTTCTTTTGACAGCAATAAAATATGAAAGTTACATATTCATAATTTTGAATAAAAATCCAACTTTATTTATCACATGTTACCAATGATTTCTTTTACTGACGAAGGCATATTGTTTTATTGGATACATAATGGAATTATTAGATATAACTCAAAACATGAAATATAAATAGATAAAAAAACAAATAATCTGGCGTTTTCTGAAACAACGCAATTAATTTATTTATAAATGTCAATTCTTATTTTTTTTTCTTTATTAAGTCAAGAAATCTCTCATCGTTTATTTAAGAATTTTCGCTTAATTATAGGAAGAAAAATTGTTCCAAAGAATAAAAATATATTTATATATATAATCGAAGAACATACAAGAAATATATACGATTTATTTGAGATAAATTGGTTTTAAAATGGATATTGTTTTTTTCTTTTTGAACATATTTTGTTTTCTTTTTATATTAATCACTATTGTTTACAAATCTTTATAAATATGGAGTTCCACCAAAAACTTGCAAAAAAGTATTATATTAATTAAAATCTTTATTTTTTAGAAATATTGTCATAATAAACTATTTAACACGCTTGCTCCGTTTGTAATATTTATGTTTATTTATCGATTTTAGTAAATTTTGAGTAAATTTATATATAACGTTCTCAAATACAATAAATTGGAAAACAATTCATAATATATAATATATAATATATTAATAAAAATAATTTTTAACCCTTACCGTACCATGTACAATTTGATGCCTCATTCATACTATCAAGGGTCACTAGATCTCTTCGTTTTTTTACCTCTTCAAACTAATTCAAAAAATCTCTAAAAATTTACCAACTTATAATACTTTCAACTTTCTAGAATAAATATTGACTCTTTATTTTTGAAAATATAAATTAAATGTAATATAATTTATAATTACCGGAAGACTCAAAGAAACTCGCACGAACAGGAATCACTCGGTCACTAGTTATCCATATTGGTAAGGGTTAAGTTAAGATTTGAGTATAAAAACACCCCAGCAATCATTTACATAAAAAAATTAAGTGACTATTCCCAGATTAAGAATTTAAAAAACAAGAATTAAACTAAAAAATTACATTAAAATATTTTAAAAAATATTACAATTATAAAGATGCGAGAGGAAATTAAAAATTGTTAATAGTGCTATATAAAGAGAAATGCGATACGTGATGAATTCAATTGTTAAAAATATCTTTACTTGATCCGTTTAATATTTGGTTTCTACGTTTTTTTTTCAGAAAATTATGACTAAATCCACACAGAGAAAAAGGACTATTTTTAAATCAACTATAATATACTCATATATAAGCAACAATATTGTAATCTCGCTTCAAAGATTTTAATGATTTGATCAAATTTGTGTTGATGGAAGTATTACTTTGCACTCAATTCAAGACTTGCTCAATCAAAAATTTTACATCTCAATACAAATTTAATTAAATCAAATGAAACAAATTACAATATTTTTGCTTATTATATATAAACATATTATTGTCGATTTAAGAATAGTCTTTTTTTCTGTATATAACTTTAATGTTCTCAAATGCCAATAAATCAGATAACAATCAATAATATACAATACGTTGTTGCAATAGTGATTTTAATTGGGGAATAAAAATATCTCAGATGATCGTTTACGTAAAAAAAGGGTAAGGTGACTAGTCTTGTTACAGTTAAAGGTTCTGCAATAAATGGAAGGAAAAAAATAAATCTTCGTCGAGATATTTCATAAAACGCGATTAATCATTTCATCCTACACATTTGACGTAAGATTAGTCTACGTATCCGATTACGTGCGAACGCTTTCGTGGAAACTTACGACAAATCGGTCGGAGCATCAGAGCGCTCGGTGCTGCAAGAGCCTTTCATCAACGAAATGTAAACCCGTTGACGCATTCTACGCACGTATCGAGCGAACATTTATGGCGACATACAGTGCAACGCGGGGTGAGAAACACCACGACCATTCTGCGTTCTGCTGCGGTGTGTTTTATCACTCGATGATTAGGTGTGGCGACGGCGACGACGGTGGCCACGGCGGCGACGAGCAAAGTTTGTATAATGTACGATAAAGCCGATCGTGGAGGGCGCGACTCCTGCCTTGTCCTATTCATTCAACACGTTATCAGCGCGTCGCCCTTTCGACGAATCGACCCTTTCGATAAATGCTACACTGAATTTTGCTCTATTTCTCTTTTGCCTTTCCCGGCCTTTTTTCATGTTTTTTTTTTTCATTTTTACAATAGGCAATTTTGTGCGAAATACGCATCGGAATGTTACACGCAAATATAAATTCGTTAAAATTTATTTAAAAAAAGAGCAAACGGAAACGACACTGACATAAAAACAATTTATTTGCGGACATTGAAATAAATACGAAATCATTGTAAACGTTAAGGGATACGTCGGCTGGATTGATCAAATTTTATCTCGCCGTTTTTTGGTCAATAGCTTTTGTTCTACAACAAACGAGACAAATTAGTCACCTATTTCGTATAACAATATTTAATTACGTGTTAATGTTATTATCAATATTCAATTCGATATTCAACATTCAAATTTAATATTCAATTTAACAGTTCAACATCTAATTCAATATAATTCAACTACGTAAACTGAAACGATATGATTTCGTATTGCGACAGCGTTGATTAATCGTTACTTTTCATGGGCATGGGGTTAACTTTTGGCAAGCAAAATAAACTTATTTTTGTGGAAAATGAACTTATTACTAAAACACGAATTTTCATGTTGATAATATAGCAACGAAGTTTAGACGTTTTCATATCGAATATCGTAGCAGCGACGGTTTTGCCACAACTTTTTACTGCGCTTTCGCTCTGCGCGTAGCATCATTACGTTTTTCTAAAATATACAATTGCATTACTTGATATAAAATTACGTTGTACTACTTAATTTCATTACCCCCATCGTTACCCACTTTTTCTCCTTTTCTCCGTACAAAGCGCAATTTCGCAGTTACTCACAAAGACACGTCACTTTCCCCTCGAATGTGTACTTGAAAAAAATGAAATCGTAAAAGCAAGTTACAACATACATTAAGAAAAATTGTTTTGCGAAGTGGGCGTTGATAAAACGATTTGAATATTTTATGCTGCAAATGTGTAATTCAAGACGAAGACCGCATCAGTGATATCTGACACTCTATCCCTTCTGTTAAGGCCTGAAGCACTTTCGACATTGTATGTGAGATCAATTAACGTTGCCATTACCGCGACAAATATATTTATTTAGACATTAGCAGCGGAGGCGTTGAGTGGACTGATAATGTCCGCGATCGCAATCCTATATGTATAAAATACTCTCGGTTATTCACGTAATGTTCCATCGCTCAATTGTTTTCATGTCTATTAATTTCACCCTTACATTCGAATAATCGCTGTGTATTCTAAGTTTGAAATGCTTGTAAAATAATTTGATTTATGTATAAAAGAGTACTATGTCTCTACAGCAAGATCCCGCATAGAAATTTCCTAAAATCTTCCCAAATATATCTTAGATTCTGATTAGAATGCCCAAATAAATAAATCGCACCGCGATACCAATTAGCAAATCTATTTTTATCTCAAATTTGGGTTTTCTATTTAGAATCGGAATAGATCAGTGCAGAAATTCACATGGTTCTTTTTGTATCATTAGTTAAAATAGCGGTTTTATACATATATATGAAATCGAATAAAAAATCACATTTTTATGTGTACATTGAATTTATTGCATTGCAACAGAATAAAAAATAAAAATTGTATACATATTGTATATAAATATTGATTAATGATGTATGTAACTTTCTTTTTTGTATTGCTGTATAGAGTCGTTAAGGGTAATTGTGACAGGGGTAACTGTGGGAGTAAATGTGACGTACAATAATATTTGAATAAAAAATAAATTTTGGGATTATTTTTATCAAACACATTGAAAGTAATCAACAATTATACTTTTTATGTATTTGATAAAAATAACCCCAAAATTCGTTTTTCATTCAAATGCATATCACATTTACTCTCACTGTCACAATTATACCATTAGTAACCCTACCTCTTATTTTTTATTTTAGAGTTAAATAATATTGTGATCGCAATAATATTATTTAAATTATACTTTAAATGTATTAGTATTATTTATATTTAGTACAATTATGTATTAAATTGAAAATTTAAACATTGATTTGTTTGATTAAAGAAATGTATGAATTAATATAAAATTAATTTAGTAGACAGTATTATACAATTTATTTATAGATAATTAACACAGAAGTAACAATTCAATTATTATTTTATTAATATATTTTATTAATATAATAAAGGAAACACAAATGTTTGTTTTGGCTTACATTCTTCTAAATTTAAATATAATTTTTGTTTAATTAAATTTATAAGATATGTTTTTACATTAGAAGAAAATTCAAGTATCTGTTTAGATTTTCCATTCAGAATCTGTTTAGATTTCCTATTTAGAATTTAGTTTACAAAATACATATTATACTTCTGATCAGAATCTTCGCAGATTTCCCAATCAGAACCCATAATTTTTTTAGGAAATCCGACTGGATTCTAATCTGATCCCAAAAAATATTCTATGTGGGATGCTTAATACGTTATTTCAAGCTTCTCATATTTCCTGCGTGAATATTTAGACAGCGAATTTAAATGACATAATAAAATGTTTTTTTAATCTTTTTATTATGTTATTTATATCCTTTTTGGAAATTTGCCTCTTTTGATGAGAATAACTCCAAAGGTTGATCCTTTGTTATAAAATCCCAAAGAAAAAATCTCAATAAAAATAAGGTACTTTGCAGCACGTGACGACGGCAGTCAAATATGAATTTAAATTCATGCCTCTTTGTGTCTTATTTAAATTGCATAGAATTACAGCAAGTTAGGCGGATGAATTTTTGAATTATAAGTCAAAATTGAAGTAACCACCTGCCGCGAATACGACGCTGCCGCGACGAGAATGAAGAAAGTTGCTCCGGGCACTCAGGTGCACTTCAAACAGTTAAGGTCGTTGAATACTGTCAAGAAGCCGAGCAATATTTACATATCCGCGTTATATCCGCAACAAGCATAAGAGCAACCCTCGTTGCTTATGCAAAATGTTATAATTTTTTAAAGAAATGCTTCGCAAGGAAATGAATGCGAAAATGAATTCCGCTAAAATTGTACCCGACGATTGTCTGCATTTTGCCTCTGACATGCTCCAACGACCCCTAAATACACTTTAACATTTTTCATAGAATTCACCGTACTTTGCCAGAGAATAGAGTACTTTCTAATTATTTAACACATCTTAATACAAACCTACACAGAAATTATAGAAAGTGTAGCACGACTCAATTAGAACAGAACGTATATATACGCTGAGCACGGTTTTGAATAGAGTTAGATTAAATGTAACTTTTTCCGTTTATATTAAATAAAAAAGCAAAAATGTCGGCCACCTAACGTTCTTAAACCTCATTTATAGTCGCCGCGATTAGTAACATGTAATTAATTGTCACTAAAAAAATACGAGCTTACACAGCCAACTAGTAATCTTCGGGCTGAGTACGAATGTGTAGTGTTATATCGACGATTACAACAATTAAAACGAAACTTATGTTGCCGTGTGTCTAGAAATTTTATAATTGAAAAACACCCGTGTATTATGAAATTTTTCTTGTTTTGTTATTTTTAAGAACCTCTAATATCCTGATATCTTATGAATTCTTGTGATTCACTTTTCTTCGTACACCTATTTTTCGTACAAGTATTTTAAGGCGATATTTTTAAACGCGCAAAAAGCATTTTTAACAATTTAGCTTATCATGTATCGAAACTTTATCACATCTCTATTTATAGAATTAAATAATAAATTTCACTTTGCTTAATTGTAATATTTTTTAGATATTTTAATGTATAATTCTTTACTTATTTTTAAATTTAGCCTTAATACAGGAATAGTCACCTTATTTCTTTTTTACGTAAACAATCACCTGGAATATTTTAACATTTCAATTAAAAATCACTATTATTATAACAACTTATTATATATTATTTATTACTTTTTGATTTATTAGTATTTGAGAAGTTACAGATATAAATTTTCTGAGAATTTTCTTAAAAAATAAGAAATAAATATTACAAAGGAAATAGCACATTAAGTAACTTACGACAATATTTCTAAAAAATAAAAATGTTAATTAATAAAGTGCTTTTTTGTTATGAATGGAATTACATGTTTAAAAATTTGTAAAGAATAATTATTAAAAAAGAAAAAATATATCCAAAAAAAGAACACAATTTTAAAATTTACAATTTTTCTCGTTGCTGAGGTATAAAAATATTCCAATGACTATTCTCAAGTTTATTTCTTATTCTTTTCTTATCTCAATTCTTATTTTTCGACATCAGAACTCGACTGATTGTGAGATACAAAATCTTATGGAATAACGTTAGTAAAAAAATCTGATTAAATGAGTCATCTGATTAAGCTTATGTGTAGGCATACATAAATATCAGCGTATTATATCTGAATAAATGATAATAGCAGCGATTAGCGCGCTACGATTGATTCGTTGGACCATTAATAATGTCCTACCCGCAGAAATCATTGCCGGCAGCATTGTTTGCTTCTCCACTCAATGCGTTATTAATTAAGCTACCATTATATGATAATAAACGCGACAGTGGTTTCAAAAGGTGAGATTTAATTTAATAACGCTAATTAACCAAATAGTTCAAGAGTAAAATATGCATCGTAGCTGCTACTTCAAGCTACATCTTCTTTTTTTTGCTCTCATCTTCGTATTCACATAAAATTCCAACAAATTACGTATTTATTTTCTCATGACCAACGCAAAATTAATTCCACGACTGCTTAGATGATAATGACGGAATGATTATTTATGTGTTTATTTTTTTATCAAAATTGGTGTGATTACTACTGCAAAATTGTTTGTGTACTATTATTTATGTAATTGATAGAATTCTTTATTACCATCGATTACGTACACGCGATAACATTATCTCTTCATAACGAGCAATTTGAACCGTGAACTTTACACGAAGCGCAACCTCTCGATGACCTCCAGCTAAGGGATATAAAATATAACATTTCCGGATAGTATAATTATTTTGATTAATTCTACATTTTTCTACTATAAACATCATCTTGATCTTCTGAAAAAAGTATTTCCAAAGAACAACCGTACGTATTTCACAATTCAAACGCTGACGCGATGAATAAATCAGCCAGACCATTAATTACCTTCGTTAATTTTTATGTGAGCTGCACAACGCTGTGATAATACATTAATTTTGAATAGCGGCAATTCATAGATCCGACATTTCTCAACGTTAACGAGAACCCGTCACTTCGGGAATGATGGTGCCAAATTCGAGAGGTAAGTTGCATTTATAGAAAATTCTCGTCGACTTTGCGTACTTAAGAACATAAAAATCATAATGATATTATTAAGACATTATCATGATTTTATTTTCTTATAAATTTATATTTTTTACTATAAATTATTTCTAATGTAATTCGTTTTTAATTAGTTAATCCTTACCGTACTAACTAGTGACCGAGCGATTCCTATTCGTGCAAGTTTCTTTGAGTCTTTCGGTAATTATAAATTATATACTACATTTTATTATTTTCCAAAATAAAGCGTCAATATTTATTCTAGAAAGTTGAAAGTATGTTGGCGAATTAAAAAAAATTTTTTGAATTATTTTGAAGAGGTGAAAAAAACAAAGACATTCTAGTGACCCTTGATGGTATGGATGAGGCACCAAATTGTAGATGGTACGATAAGGTTTAATATAGTTTTTAAGATGCTTATTAGCATCAAATCATTAAACAGCTTTCTAAAATGCTTATTTATAGTAATAATATCTATTAAATTGCTTGTCAACATAATTTGTGATATTACTACTTTAGCTTCGGTTTAGGATTGTGTTTTAAGATTGACAAATAATTGGCGCACAATTGAACTGAAAATTATATAAATTCGCAAGAACTATTACTAGAGGCACATGAAGAACTATTACTAGGCACATGAAGAACCGCCTTGACCGCAAATGTAGCGCATTTTTCACTTAAACCTCTTTAATCTTATTCGTTACTTATAAGTTTACTACATTATGATTTTGTATTTTATTTAAATATTTTGCTACAATGGCGAACTACGTCAGATTCGGTCACTACAAATATGAACCAGGCGACAGCTCAAGTTGTCTGCGTATATTATAAATTTGCACACGCTCATTGTTTTAATTTTTGACGCACCTCGCCGTTGCGTCATTCCACGCTGGACTTCATGCATGATGTAATTCGATATTTATTAAATATGGAATTATCTCCGTGGGGGATAAAACGGCAATGCGTCGTGTCGTGAACGTTGACGTCGCGTGTGTGTTTGGTTGACATGCATTCGTCCTGTCGTTCTGCGGTGAGAGAACTACTGACACAGAAACTCTATTTTAGCCAGTTAATTCGCTATCATAGCACTTTAAATGATACGCCCGAAAAACAGTTCTCTTGTTGAGCGATTTATATCTTTGAACACATATGAAAATTTATCTCCCTCTCTACATTTGTCTCTCCGAAAAAATATCATATAAATTTAAATTTTAACACGTTCGCTACACATTGTATCATGTGTACGCATAATGCAAGAGTAAGCATTCTTTTAATACAATTTTGTTTGTACATTCGCTCTATATCCTTTTCTCTCATCCTAAATTAACTAATAACGCTAATCGCTAATCCTTTTCTCCTGCACACACTGTTAAAGGTACAGTAACTTAATTTTATCATGAATGGTCAAATGTAAGTGAGAATAATGTTAATAATTAACGTGTATTGTAGTTAATCACTCTTTAGTAAATCGTGTCTTTAGTAAATCGCTGCAGGTTAATGAGTATGAAAAGTTAAGTCCCATGTCCAACAGGGATAACGAGATTGTTCGTACATGCGATGTATCTTCGTTCACGAAGGAGTTAAAGTAAACTATAGAAAGAGAAAGCGTTGGGTCGATTTTAAAGTATTCCACTGCGCGCTGATTTATCGCGAGAGTTTTACTGTAATCTGGAGCATCGATTTTTCTTCTTTCATTTCGATTTCCGGTAAAAGAAGTGATACGTTCTTCAATATTCCCTTGTAATTTCCTTTTATTCAACAGCGACACGTATTTCAATCACCGATTTAAAGTGGCTCTTCGATATAAACGCTTTTTCAAATGTCACTCGCTGTGGAATCTACCGCAATTTTCCTGGCGATTAATTAAAGAGAATTGATAGTCTCTCGCCGTGTTCTGTAACGTAAAAACAAGAAAATACTTGATAGCGTTGGGTTTTGATAAAAAAATAGCACTCTTGACCTTGCGATCGCGTACAATTATGATATAATAAATTGAGATAACATTAAAACATGCTTGTGTTGTAATTATTTTTTCACATTAGAAGATCATGTCTCCCGTCAGAGTTTCCAAATAAATAAGAAAGAGAAAAACGAGTGTACGTCAGACGACATTACTTGAAGAAACTGAGACGGCGGACTCGTTATTAAAATTTCAGAAGGATTATTCCTCCGGTCACAGAAAAAAAAGAAAAAAAAAACAATTAATGAGTTTCTCAAAGGATGCTTGATTTATCGCTACAGAGCAAACTGGATGCTTGTTACTATACTTATCACGAGCACAAGCTATTTCATACAAGAAACAGCGAATAGTTTAATTCGATGAGACGACGCGAGAAGCAAGAAAATCTCAAGAGATTTGTTCCAAAAGTTATTAACGCTCGTGCCTGCCTCAGGTTTTTTAATGCTCGTCTATTTAACTATTACCACGACGAAAGTAATTTAACTATCTTATGCAACTACTACGTTGCTCATTAACGTGACCAAAAAAGCAAGTACTGCGAGTCACCGTCGTGACCGCAAGAATTTTTTATCAGCTCTTAATATTTTCTCAATACTTGCTATTATTCGAAAAATTGAGGAAATCGTCAAAGGATTATTTACAAATATTATATGCGTGTTGTGTGCGTACGTGCGTGCGTGCGTGCGTGCGTGTGTGTGTGTGTGTGTGTGTGTGTGTGTGTGTGTGCGCGCGCGCGCGAGCATGCGCGCACAGATATTTCATTTATAGCGTAAATTTATTTGGATAATATGCAAACTAAATCTTTAAAAAATAGGCTTATAAAAAAAATAAACAGTTTCAATAGGATTTAATAGGATTCGAATTTTTCATTTGATACGTTTTCATTTATACTCTAGATAAAATGTGTGTGTGTTTGTTTACCGACTTATATTCATCTCGCAAAAATAAATATAAGTTCAGAATAAACAAACATCCATGTAATTTTGTGATAAAAGTATAATGATTAAAGCAAGGATGACAACACAAATAAATCTATTTAAGTATTACTCTGTTTAGTGCCAGGTTCATATAAAGATTTAAAAAAGATTCAATTTGATATTTTATTATGTGAAATGAAATAAAAATCTAAATACATATTTTTAAATGTAAATAGTAACTATAGAAATGAAGAGCTTCAAAGCTGCGGGAAGATCTAAAAGGAGAAAGAAAATTCAAAGGAAGATTCAAAGTATATATCTGAAAGATTAAATACTTTACATTGACAGAGTTTTGCATTTTATGATTACTTTATTACGCAATGTATTTTTAATTACAAAAAATTTATTTTACATATGGGGCATTCTTTCTCAAATCAGCCACCCGCCTGCGCATTTTATTTTTAAAGATAAAATTTTTTTCGAAGCGTCAAAATTTCCGCCTAAACCTCAATTTTTTGATGCCGTATGGTGTTTTTTATTTCCTTCTTATGGGTGTGACCATACGTTAAAAATAATGCTCAGACTTACCAAAATACTTGAAAAATGCAAAAATAACGTTTAAAGAGCTTTTTTTTTAATGATTTAATTAGGATAAAAGATACTCGCGACCTAGATATGTCTTTTAAAAGTTCATGACATCAGCTAAGATCACGTACACCCTCGACTTTAGCTTTACCCGATGTTATTGTCGCGGCTTATTCGTCGCCGGTTGCTGGGGTCACGGGGGTACTCGAGGGCCTCGTACGCAACACTGAGCATTATTTTTAACGTATGGTCACACCCATAAGAAGGAAATAAAAAACACCATACGGCATCAAAAAATTGAGGTTTAGGCGGAAATTTTGACGCTTCGAAAAAAATTTTATCTTTAAAAATAAAATGCGCAGGGGGGTGGCTGATTTGAGAAAGAATGCCCCATATATATACATATAAAAGTCCTCTATTTTGCAATTTTCGCAATAGTTAACAAGATATTAATTATTAAAAATTGCTAAATATTGATATTGGATAATTGTTTACTCAAATACTATCAACTTTATAGAAAACTTGCAAGAGATAAAAATCATTTATTTTCTTCTCATATATAAAGTTCTGAGAATTTTTTCAGAATTTTTTAATACTGTATTTTCTATTTTGGTAAAAATAAAAAAATGCAGTACTAAAAGGTTGATAAAAAATTCTGAAAAAATTCTTAGAGTTCTATGAAAAAAAAATAATGATTTTTGTCTCTTGCAGTTTTTCTGTAAAATTGATGGTAATTGAGTAAAAAATTATTCAAGACCAATATTTGGCAATTTTTAGTAATTAATATCTTGTTAACTATTGCGAAAATTACAATATATATTGTTATGTATTTATATAACGCCCACACTGCAGTACAGCCAATTACAAGCATTATTTATATTGTCGCCGCGGCACACAATACCTCTCACTAAGTAATTATTATTATAGTATTTAATATAATTAGATATTTGATCTTTTCATGTTATTAATTACATGATGTTTTTAAGATTATAAAAGCTTATCAATTTCCATCAACAGAACGTTTTAAAAGATTTCAATTACAATAGAAAAGAGCAATCAATGGCCATTTTTCATAATAAAAATCTTGATATGAATTATAGTAATTAAATCTTAAAATGAATATTACATTTGTTTACAACCAAAAATTATTTTAAACCAAAATGTTTCTTAAAGATTTTTGGATCCTAAAAAACGAAGTTGCGTGAACCAAATTTGTCGTCAATTTTCCAATAATTGGTGTTTAATGCGTTAAAAATGACTTTTTTGTGATTTTCAAAACTTTTTGTAAAAAAGTTTAACATCATATTGTTTTTTTATTTTAATATCTTACTTTTTAATCAAGTTATCAAAGTAAAACTCTATATTTAAATCCTTTAATGCAAATCAAATTTTACTTGATTTGTCATCATTTTTGTTAAAAAAAAAAATAAATGAAAAATATTTTTGTGAACGTAATTAGGTATCCTGCACGCATTTAGAAGCAAAATGTAAATTTTTACTTCTTTTTTGCTTGAAAAAGGTCATTTATATTTAGTAGGATTTATCATTAATACCGATAGTATACCTTGAGATTCACTAATTGTAAAATCTCAAAATTATATCGTCGGTTACTGCTTGTCTGCTTTCTGCAGATTCAGAACAAAGTCAAAGAACGGGATAATTAAAGTGGTAAATCTTATTTCAAAGACAAAATGAGAAATATAGATAGCGTGCAATTTGATAACCAGATAATAGCTATCAAATTCACGTGCATTTTCTCATTGTTATGCCAGAGTAACTTTGGCATAATCGTTAAGAAGAAGGAAATTTCTCGTTGAATCTTAGATCGATCGATTTCATTACAGATAATCCCACAAGCAGAGCGTATTATAAAGTTATTTAATAGAAACAACAAGGCTTTCGTAAAATTTAATTTGATCTATAATATGGAAACACACAAACTGTAAACTTTAAAACTTAAGAAAGAGTCAAATTATTTAAAAAATTAAAGTAAAACTTCATTTTAATGAAAAGTTGCTGGACAATTATCTATAATAAATATTTATGATTTTGCAAATGGGATTGAGAGCAAAATTTTGATAAAAATAAATCTTTCTGTAAACTTTATAAAAGATTCGTTTTTAATAATCTTTTATAATTATATATAGGTCAACAATAGATGAATAGATGAATAGAAAAATAATATTTAAATATTTTTGTTATAATATCATACTACCTTAAATAGATAACGTATTCCATTTCAATCGATGTAAAAAACTGCGAATGAACCGATAATTAAAATGATAGGAAATGTGAAATTTGTGAAATAATTATTTTTTGTATTGTTAAAATGGCAAGGCTAGAGATTTTCATCTCTCGGTGATTTGACAAACAAATTTTTCTCTTGAATAAACAACTGAAAACGCAGTAAAATTTTTGAATGTAGATTTTTAATTTAGATGTTCGTATCGTAAAAACGAGTGAAATGCACCACGAAAGAAAGAACAAAAGATCAATTGTGAACTGCGCAGAAATATATAACAATTGGTCTGTTTTCTGTTCCTGCACTAGACTATTCTAGAACTCTCTTTCTCGCTTTAAACAAATATCAAAAGTATATCTTTCTCACTTTAAGTTCCAAAAGTGTACACTAGTTCAGCCACGGAAAACAGACCTAATTTTTGCTTAGTTCTGTGCTGTACGCATTCAATTTCATACGTAATTAGCTAACAACTAAAAATTAAACATTAAAAAAGGAAAGTATAAAAGAAAATGGGGAAAAAAGAAAATGTGCTTTATATGTATATATGCAAATATACGTTAAGATAACAAATATTTTTATTAATTTTGAGCAGAATTAATTTGAATATTGGACTAATTTTTTTTTTATAGAAACAGACAGTTTTTGACAGAAATACATTTGAAAATTTTCTGAAATTAAATTTCTTAAAAGGTAAGAAAATGTAGTAATGTTTATTTTGCTTATTAATTTCAAGTTTGATTGTACTTTTCTGCTACTTTAATTAAAAAGTTGACATTTAAATTTAAAATAACTTAAAGATATTTAACTAAAAGAAGAATTTTTACATAATATAGTTCTTCTCGAAATTTTCTCTAAGGGCGATAGAGGGTATAAAATATACAAATAAATTCACAATCCATTTGTACATTTTAAGGTCGTCTTAAGTAATGTTTTAAAATGTTAATGCAGCCTTCTGATTGACTTATGATTTCATAAGACTATACTTAAGACATTCTCAAATATAAATAAGAATCTCTCTCTTTTTCTGTCTCTCTATCAACTATAAATACCGGCCTAAGAAACAAAGCTCTTCAAAAATTAATATTAAGAGGCATTTCCTAAAATATTAGTAGTTCGGGGACAGTATGTTACAATGTTACGGTATGTAACAAATTTACAATTTTTATGACAAAATGTTTAAAGACGATGACAATCTATATTGCTTGATCAGTGAAAATAGATCAATTCGAGGTCCAAAAATCTAAAACTCACGTATGCAAAAACTCACGTATTTCTCGGAAATCTCTGCTGCGTCTCGAAGTCAGTTTGCTACAGGACTCTGACCTCAAAGATGCAAGAACCTATTTCATCCCTTAGACAGAACATTGATGTGCTTCGCACTAATATAAGTAAGATTTCGTACGTATAATTAAAAAAGAAAAAAAAAAGAGAAAAAGAAAGCACATTACGCGGGACGATCTCGTTAAGATAAAAATCACCCTCTCCGTTACGGTCTGTAGCAGCAACCACAATACAGAGAATTCTTAATGAAAATGACCCTCTCTTGTAAGGATCACAGGCACAATAAAACAAACGGCTGCTAACTTGTGTCCCTCTCTTCATGTGGCAACATTTTTCAAAATGTTTTCAAATGTTTGATTTTACAACAATATCGCGATGTCGCACGAACATGAAAAACTGCCACGACACGATTTAATGGAGATTCATGAAAACATTGCCTCTTGTTAGTTTAGTTTCAAAAAATTAAAAAAGTAGTCCTGGGTCCACCCGCATGTGGTTCAGTTTAAACACAAAGTACAATTAGATACAGAGATATAAAGAACACTAAAAATAGGTCTGGAAAAAAGAGTTAAATTTAACTCGTCAGTAATTGGAAACTGAATTAGAATTGTCACGAAACATGAAAGAGATTTCTTTAATCTTTTATTGTTCCTAGAAATGATTATTTTTAGATGGAATTAAATATAAAAAGACGTTATGACTTTCTGAATATATAATTATGCTCTATATAAATATCGTGTAAAAAAGAAGTATATTATTAAAACGTAGAATATTTTTTCCCTGGAAATCAGCGGAAACCAACTGCAAAAAACATTTCATATATATTAATTACGAAAAATACAAAGTTATTTTCACAAGAGTGACAGTTTTTTAAAAGAATGGTATATGCATCGCATTTAAAAAAATACATTTTGTCACACTTCACGATCGAGTAAACGAAACGTGACATTTAAAAAATCAATAGGCCTCTCTCTGATCACAAATTTCTAAATCTTTTTTACTGTCTTCATTTTTCAATCTTTTCAGGTACATGAATGTCTTCCCACACATATATTTTAAATATCAACATCAATAGACCGAATGAAGCTATATAACTGTCAAATATTATTGAGATCGAATACATCATCAAATCGTTTATCGGAGATAAATTTGTATTGGAGAACAATTTCTTAATGAAAACGTTTTTGCAAAAGAAAATTCGCAAAAAACCGCCAGAGTGAGTAAGTTCTTCCACCTCCTCGTCGTATTTCGTCGCGTGAGAGTAGCAAAGTTGGAGGGATGAACGGGGCATGGCAAGAAGAGGACGCTTGCGCCCCGTGACCGCGTGGCCGCTTTCCAGCGGCCACCTGTGCGCCCACTCTGTCTCTTTCTCTTTCTCTCGCTCTCTTCCCGTCTCTCTTTCATCCCCCCATCGAAAGCACGGCTTTCCCATATATATGAAGGGTCCCTCGGTATCGCCACACTTCGCATCATTACCGCCGTAACGTGCAAGCCATTCAATCCCTGCTCGACTCACATTACCTGTGACTAACGCTCAAGAATTCAAACTCGGTGAGTTCAATGTACGTCCTTTTGTGTTGTTCCTTATTTTAACTTTCATTTTTTTTTCTTTTCTGGTAGTTATATCTTCACGTTTATTATAATTAATATTAAACTTCCGTTGTTTGACTTATCTTTAAATTCGTTGGTCGTGAGTTTAATTAACATACATACTGTGTGCATTTTAATTATGGAAAAAAACAGGAAACATTATATTTTAAGTATTTTCTAATTCTGTGAAATAGAATTACTCATCAAAACGTTTCACAATGTGAAAAGATTTTGTTATTTGTATAATTGCGATAATAATGATCACATGTTATTAAAACTTTTATATAATTAATGACTATAAAAAAAAGAATTATTGTTATGAATATATCCAAAATATATTATATAATAATTCAGTAAATACTTTTATGTTACTTTCTAACTGATTTTTTATAATTTTATTGCATAAATGACAGATCATCGTTTCTTATATTATTTGTGATTTCATTTATCTCAAAATTTTATCTTAACTAATTTTTTTTTTATTTCTTGAAACCCGTTTAAACAAATTATAATTTGCGCCAAATTTCGGAATAAAATTCTTTTTATAATATCTATTTTTGTATATTATGTATTTTCACACATTGCGTGTGTATTTATATAAATCTTTTGTTACATTTTTAATATATAGGTATATTTTGGTATATTTGAAATAAATGTTGTACATTTCAATTTTTTTAATACATTTTATTAATTATACGGCACATAAAATTACACACAGAATTCTATTCTTCTACAAGAAAGAATCATAAATTATAAAAAATAGACTTAAAAGTGCAATTTACTTTGTGATCGTATAGCTTTTTAAATTTAGTAAATCACTCAAAAACGATAAATAAATAATAAATCAAATTCTGTTTCAAAATATCTAATACAGTACATTGATTTATAATACATTTTTGATATGTTTTTTGAAAGTGATGGGCATAATCGACGATTTGTGTGTTTTTAAAAAACAATTATATTAAATAAATGCAATTGTAAATTGATTGCGCTTTCCAACTATAGTGCAATCGAGATGCAGGTAATCTTGTCCGTCAATCCTGTCAACTCTCAAGACGAAAAAAATAATAGATTAATCATTTAAATAATCGATCATTAATCGATTATGCCCATGATTTAAAATATTTAATACTATTTATTTTTTATTACTTATTTATTCACTTTGTTTTAATGATATTTATTATAAATAGTATATAATGAACTTTACTTTATAAAAAATAATGTTGATTATTACATTTATATTATTAAAATCAGATTTTTTTATTAATTAAAATGTCAATAATGCGACCAATATTACAAATAGTTAAATGCAAGCTGCTAGTTTTCCTTAGCTTAATTAATCTTTATTCTCGAGATATGTTTCTTGCAAAAAATATACCATGTGTAAAAAAATATGATTTTACATAGTTATCAATTAGTATGTGTGTGTGTGTGTGTGTGTGTGCGCGTGTGTGTACTTGCGTTTCACATACACTTTTATCTCCATTGAAAAAATTGAATAATCATGACGCGTGATGTAGCAATAAACTTTTGGGAAAAATACATCGTTTTACGTACTGAATCATTTTTCTACGTGACTAGATAACGATACGTATAATTTAAAATTGATGCATAAAACAATTTTAATTTTCTAATGTGATTTAATTTTGTATATTTTAAACAATTAGTAAAACAATTTTGTATATATATGAATACATCAATACGATAGAGAACGCCATTGATGGTCAAAGTTAGATGTTTCGAATAATACAATATATATTCTTTATTAAATCAATTTATTTCAGATATGTGTATTTGTGTATATATATTTAGTATATATGTATATATTTAAAATATACTATATATAAAACTAATACGAGTTGATTTGTAAAATTATAATTATCAAATTGAATATCCATTCGTAATATAAATTATATAAACATTGATTTTTTTCTTAAAGCACATGAATAATTCTGCAGATTAATTTTTATAAATAACACCCTAAGAAGATAAAAAGTTTAAAATCCTATGTGTTCTATAAAGAATATTTATAAAAAGATATTAGTAAAATATTAAACATTTAATATCATCTCTTACTATTAAACATTTAATAATAATTAGAGTTTTATTTAGATACTTCGATGTTTTCTTATCGTTTTGTAAAACTAATTGTAAAAATTTAAATGTGTAACTATACTGCGTATATATCCAATTAATGGTTTTTTAAACAAAAAACGCTTTTGTATTTCTCATAAAAATTGAGTACGCTGCCCTTACGATTATGATGTACGTAAATCCATTGAAACTATCCGGCGGCGTGGTCATTACTATTTTCTTTATTGCGATATAATGGGTGATAAATTACTAACGTAGGTCAAAGATATAAAACAGAGGACAAAGAAAGATTGACATTTCGTAGCTGGATTATACAGGATTACAGCCGATATATTTGCGAATTTTAGAATAATTTTATTTAAAACCTATAATTATTTTCAGTTTGCATATTGTATGTCACGTATTACATATTATTGCATTTAATATAACATAAATTGTTATTTTTTATTTGTGTTTTGTGTTTGAAGTTTCACGTTATGGCGTATGTTGTCGTTGTACAATAACGGTAATTGTTTATATAATATTTGCGTTTTAAATAAAAAGATTGGGTCGTATTTTTTCGAACATTGCACGCAAAAATAAATTTAAGTAAAAATAATTTATATAGAGAGCTATCGAATTAAATATTTTTAATTTAGATTCTTTTTTTACACCTACTACAATCATATAATTTATGTAGTATAAATCTTGAAAAATTATAAAAAATTAAATGTAATTTTCAAAGTGCAAAGTTTTTTTAAATTTTATCCGCATTAATACTTTGACCATTATAATAAATTATGGTTTCTCCTATATATATTTACTTTTATTATACATATTATTTTATATGCTTTATATTTATATGTATTAAAACAGACCTTTCTTTCATATTTACTCGAAATGTTAATTTCGATATACGCTTTACTTTCCGCGTCCCACGATTATGCAGATTATAAATTGTGTTGCAAGAGACTTAACTTGGCGGACAACTCGTACTGAACTTGAACATATACGATTTATATAATTCATTCGTAAGTAACAAATTACCAGGGAATGGAAAGTTACTTTGTAAAAAATTGTGTAAAATTATAACTATTATGCTGGATAATTTTGAGATCCACTATAATAGTTGTAAACGTCCACACATTTGTAAATTTGCAATATGCAAATAAAAATAATTTCTTGGTTTGGAACTAAGCAGATTGTGGAAGTACAATTACAATGTGTATGTGTAGCTATAAGAACGATAATATGACAATATATTTCGCAATATATATTATTATACATTTAATAACAATACGCGAAAAATTTTTTTTATGTTACGTAATATTACTAAAATTTGGATAATTACAGAAAATATTCAAAATATCCTGCTATAATTTCTAATATAAAATAAGATATATTTACACAATAAAAACAAATTTACATAATTTTTGTGGAATTACTGTAATTTCTGTAAAATTGCATGATTTTTTATATTTACAGAACTAATCATGTAATCTATTTTATATTTATTATATGTGTAAATTTACGAAATTTTTTTACAGTGTAAGTGGCTTGTGTCGTATCGTGTCCAATCATGTGCAAAGTAACGATAAACGTAACTGTAAAATTCGTTACCGTTACCAAAAAAATGTAACTTCGTTACCATTACAGTTACCAAAGAAAAAAAGTAACGCAGTTACTAGTAAAGTTACCAAAAAAGTAACTTGTAACTGTAACTTTGTTACAAGTAACGAGTTACTTCCATTCCCTGCAAATTACAAATTTTTAAATCTGCTTTTCTGAAAACTTTCTGCAGCGCGCGTTCACATTTTGTCAAACTTCTCAACTGGAAATGTGTGGCTGCAATACATCCATGCGTTAAAATACCGGTGGTATTGTATGACCAAAATTCATTTAACTTGAACATTAACATTACATACATGCGTATACGTGATGTAATCAAAGTCATCTGGGGTTGATAACTGAGCAGCTTGAAAATTTCATGGGACAATAAGTAATTCTGGGGAAACAAAATTGGGATACCCACGAAATATCTTATCGCGCAAATGGAAATTTCTCGAGATAGCTGAAAAGCAGCTTTTAAAACATAATTCCACTACATACAAAAGTGATATCCAAAATCGATATTCGGTTACAATATGTTCCTTCATTGCGCAACGACCTATGCTTTTCGCACACTTCTCGTTTATTAAGACGTTTCACTAACGACTAATTAACGCAAAAAGTAATTACGATCGGATATGATTACTGGAGACTGAACATCGATGAAGCTATGATAATCGATATCTCTTTTCTTGCATGTAGAGCCTCTCTTACTTAATTATTGGCTCACTGATTATACAACAAATTCAGTTATTTTTCTTGAACGCTGGCAGGTAAATATGATATAAGTGCTACGAAGAGAATCCACGAGCAAAAATAATTGGTGAGCAAAAATACGATTTTATCGTCTTCTCATCGGTACGCGTAAATTATTTATGTTCTTTAAAAGCCTGTGCAGCACGTACAGAGTAAAAAGATGCCCTGGAATTATTGCCCTGGAAAGCTCAACAAGTAAATTGCCGTTAATCAAGGTTAAGAAGTGCGGGATATTCCTGAAATATTCCTCTACATTATTATTATTATCTGCTTACGTGACGCTTGTGAAGCTTTAGAATTTTTAGGTAATAATTTAGTCTTTTTTCAAGAGAAACGGAATGTTTTATTCTCATTAACAGTAATAACAGAAGTTCTTGATATTTAAATAAAAATATATATTATCAAAAGATTTATTTTAAAATAAAATATTTAACATATACATACTTCCCTGCAAAGTGTTTAATAGTGTAGACTGTAGATATTCCAAAGAAATATTGCTTTTCAATTTGAAATTATTATTTGAACTGTTCATTATTCTGTACACAAATTTTTTTTTAATTATACTTTAACGAAATCTTTATTGGAGTTTTAATTAGCTATTCAACGAAAATTCAATAAAAGCTCCGAAAAAAATCTGCTTTTAAAGATAATAAAGAACTTGTCTTTGAATTTATCGTAGTTTACATGCAGAGCGTTTACAGAGATGATTTGAGACCTTCCAAAACAACCCCATGCAAAACACGTTGTGCTATCTAAGAAACCGATGGCAAGAACAAGACACGGTTTCATGCTTATAATAAACTTTGAACTATCTATGTGTCAATTTGCATTAGATTTTAGGAATATTTATAACTTTACGTCACATAATTTGACGTCTACATTTTTATGAATTTGTGTACATATTCTGATTTTTCAAAAACGTTTTTCATATCGTGCAATATAAAGATATACATTCAATTTTATTCTGAATTCTGATGAGAATTATACATCTAAAATGGGCTTCATAAAGCAATTACGCATCGGCGTGTATTGCATTCGTGTACGTTTAACATCGAGCACGCGAAAACGATTAAACGGATTTACCTCGGTCAATGCGGTGTGAGTAATCAACGGATTATACGCTATAATTCGCGCCTGTAGAAACGACAAATAGAATTGGATTCGACAACTTGGGTTCCATCGTACGTTAGAAATTGTCGCGACATAAAGCGCAATAAATAATAACATAAACCGGATCTCTCCATCTCCAGTCATTGGAACAAAATTTCAAATTTATTTGTTTAATAGAAGCACTTGATGTGAAAGGTATTATATTTTTTATACATATTATAATGAGTTAAATATTTTTTAGAGGAACGTTTTTAGGTTTGCTATATTTCCACTCATGTATTTTTAAATATTTATACTTTTTGTTTAAAATATAATTCTCCGACTGTATTTTTCAAATTTATACTCCTAAATATAATTCCTATTTTATTATTTAATAAGTAGTCCAAAACACAATTAGATATGTAAATAATATTTTATTTGTCTAAAGAGAAAAAGATAATTATATAAGATACAGACTACGAAAAGTTACAACACAATCTATATGTATGGAAATTTTATAATATAAAAAATAAAGTACGAATACAGTTTGCATTTATTACAACACAACACAACACAACACACACACACAACACGTTTCCAGTTTATTATTACAGAAAAAGAATTTATTTTTCTCAGATATTTATTTATTTTAGTTTAATATTTTTGTTCCTTGAGTTCAGTTAATAGAGAAATCAAACTCTTGGCATTCTGCTAATAAGTTCTTCGAGTGTTCTAATGAAAGATTTGTGTTTAAACAAGCACTTAATTTCTACGAGAATATATATTATTTCCATTTTTTTAAAATTTGAATTATATTGGTATTTTTTCAGTTGATATATACATGTTATTTGTCTATTTACGAAATTTATTTATAATTTTTGTTTATAATTATCCTTCGGCAATTTGCAACTTTATTGAATATTTCTGTGAAAATAAGAGATATATTATATATCATATTATAATTTCATATTTTATAAATAAAAAACGGAATTATTAGCAAAAATATAAGATATACTAAAAACTTCTGAGCGATAGTATATATAAACATATATATATATGATATATAGAATATATATAAAGACATATTACAATATTTTTGTTATCTTTCTGCAATTCTCCCGTTCTTTCTGCTTGCAGAAAGAAAAAAAATATTATTTCGATGCTGCATGATTTATTTACAATGTATATAACCTCTATTTTTCTGTTAAAAGAAACTCATGCGTATTTTCTTCTTTAGATGAATCGTAACATTACTTGTATGTTAAAATTCAAAAATATTAAACTTCTAACGACAAGGGAATGAAAGTTATATTAGTGTTAATGAAATTTTCATCTCCGCGGTAAATAAAACGAAATATGTTTACGTGCGATTAATATTAAATTAAAAATGGAAATGGAAGAAGACAATAACGTCGTACTTTTCCATAAAGGAACGTCGAAATGGATCGTTCGGTTTTGAAACAGGCGTGGTCTATTATTCAAACACAGATACCTATAATAGGTCTATGTTTGAATTTTACGATCAAAGGCGTAGATTACACGCCGGCACAGGTGTCATATACGGACGAAACCTTCTTGCTTTGCGATTATGTGTGCTTTAATGGGGGTTGCCTCTAAATTAATACATCGTTCGGAACAGAGATCGCAATGCTTGCGCGGATATCCTCATCGTGAGTCGGATGATAGATTGTGGTAATACACGAGTTTGCGTGGAAATGATAATTCGGTATGGAAATGTCACATTCATGCGACACTTGCGAAGTGTGTGATCCAATTTAATATTTTACGCCAAAAATTAACGTTTACATATGCACTTAATTCCACAATGTTGTTCACGTGCACGCGAATATCGTCGTTTCGCGATGCGGAGGCGATCCTCTCTTCTAAGTAGAATTTATAATTCAATGAATTATTCAGAAAGCACAGTGTCGATGCTGATAGTTTACTTTTTTCTCTTGCTTCTTGTCTTGTCACTTGAGCCGTTGCATGACATAAATAATAACATAGCTAACTAGATATCGACATAGAAATATAGCTCGTTAATATTGTAACCTCGATGATATCGATAACATGACCCTTTGAGAATCGAGGGCGTAAAGAGGTGCGCTTTGACTCACAGTCCCGAATGAGTTAAAAGATTTGGTCGATAAAATTTCATCGGGCTAACGATGAAAGATTTTCCCAAACTCCCTTTTAATCACAAAATTACATAGTGCTATAATGTCAACTGTGAAACTTGACAAATTTTTCAATATAAAGTAATTTTCTCAAACTGTTTCAACGAATATTAAATAATTTATTCAAGCGAGATTAATATATTTTTTAATAAAAAATGAAAAATCGTTATACATATGTATAATATGTCTAGAAATTTCTTTGTCATTAAATATTTATTTTTTTGAAAATAAAATTCAATTAATGGATTACTCCCACACTTCGTAATACATTTACTGTTAGCTTCTATTATTATCTACCTGTCAATATTTACTTAAATATAAGAATAGCGAAAGCACTGCATTTTAATTTAAAAAAATGTAACTATTAAAAGTACAAAAAATTTAAAAGAAAGTTATAATTAATGATTATACGAACCATATGTTTCTATAATTTTAGATTTTTCAAAAATAATAGACTTAAAAATAATATAAGGGTTTATAGGCTACTATATCAAAAATAAATATTGTAATTGTTAACGACACACACACACACACACATACACACACATACTGTTGTTTCATTACATAACTTAATAAGGAATAAATTCATTAAGCAACTCGAAATGCACATTTCATTTGGATAGCTCTTTACAACGGACACGGGAAAATGATTTAACGAAATATTTTGCATAATATAAAATTATTATGAGACAGCGCTCGAAATGCTACGTTTCTATTATAAGTACTCTCTCTCTCTCTCTCTCTCTCTCTCTC
>NW_017297714.1:384818-386393 GCF_001594075.2 Trachymyrmex cornetzi | reverse complement strand
CTCTCTCTCTCTCTCTCTCTCTCTCTCTCTCTCTCTCTCTCTCTCTCTCTCTCTCTCTCGAGTAGGCTATGTTATTTAACCGCGAAACCCATACTTGGCTTGATTGTTATCGTAGTGGTTTTGAATTTATCTTCCCTCACACATTTTCGTCAAACGTTCGCATGTTCAAACGACACATGGGGGAATTATATCAGCGACAAACGTAGTACATATTCCAGCATGGTCGAGGCTCCTGCAAAGTGCAAGTTTTAGTGAAACAAAACTACTATTGCAACGTGTTGTGTCATGCTACAACGTTTGAATTATAAAATATTAGTGTGACAATCTCTTTCATCTTTGCAACGTAAAAAAAAAGAAGGAAACTTATTCTTTACCAAATCGATTAGATAACACGCTTGGCACATATGCGCGTTCTCGACCGCACATGCCCGAAGCAAAACACGTTTATGTCCGCAAAATCGACCAGAGGAATCAAAAATCACATGTAGAATCGTTTATTTGATTGCAGAGAAGAGAGGAGAGCATTATGTATGCCAAATATTGCGCAGCTTTCATTCTTGTCGTCGTGATAGTCGGTCTCGTGGACGCTACCGAAAATTACATGGATTACGGAGGTAAGTTATCCTGTTATTCCACAAATTATTTATTGTTTACTTGAAATGATGTTAACACACGCAGAATAATCGTGTGCATTTATTAGTTTCCTTAAAATAAACATTTATTTATTTTTTTATAGGATTGGAGTAAATTTAAGTTTTGAACGGAATTTCTCGCATAAAAATACGGGAAATCCGGGTTCAAATCCCGAAGTAATATTTTTCATAAAAAATTATTTATAGTTTTTATGATGTTTATTAGTTAATAATATTAAATTACTTGTAAATTTGATTTATGATATTACTACTCCAGCTTCGATTTAAGACCTGTGTTCGAAGACCTATGTTTGAGACAAGTAATTGGCGAACAATTTACTTGAATTAGAAATTGTATAAATTCATAAAAAAATTTATTATTAGATACGCAAAGAATCGCCTTAATTGAATATGGCTTTTTTCATTCTTGTGTTTAATTTCTGGAAAATTGTTGGAATTGATACGGGATTTATATTGCATTGAATTGTGTAACTCTTGTAGCGAATTCGATTGGACGTGCTAGTGCGGACCGATGCATATTAAAACCTTTGTACACTGATTTAATCTGAATGTAAAAGTAAAATGTAAACATTTTGAATTATAAAATACATATTTTACCTAAAAGCGCAATAAAGTATATTGAGTATTTCACCGTTTATTTGATTTTTATGTTTATAATAAACACATATAAGACTTCCACAAGTACTTCCTACACGCAGAAAAATATCACTGTATTGCTAAGAAAAGTGATTACTCAATTTATTTTCTTCCTTTTAAGTGATGATTATCTTTTGACAAAGAATATTTTTTATAATAATTTTAAAATATACTTATTACAAAATTTTTGGAAAGCTCATTATTATGTACTCCAACCAGGAATTAATTTTCTTTCAAAGAATATTATACAGTTGATTAAAAAAACTTTCTCTCTCTCTCTCAACCT
>NW_017297714.1:369137-384777 GCF_001594075.2 Trachymyrmex cornetzi | reverse complement strand
CACCCCCCCCCCCCCTCTCTCTCTCTCTCTCTCTCTCTCTCTCTTCTTAATAAGTAAATCGAATTTCTTTTAATTTAATAAACTTGATTTATTATATATTATATTTAAACTTACTTTAGAATATGTTTTGAATAAATTTAATTCTCCGCGAACCAGGTAGGTGTGATAAACCCAAGCAAGAAAAATTTCAACTTCCTAAGAAATATCGCGCGCATGTTGGCGATTTTGTGCAACTGGAGGGTGCGTTGTTACCAATCATACTAAATTATAGTATATTTATGATGAAATATAGCATGGGGTATCAGATATACCCATCATATGATCCATATTGATTTTTCACCTGGTTCGCAGAAGATTAATGCTTGTGATAAACTTATGATAGATTTGCGGATATATGAACTTTTGAAATACTTAAAAGTAATTATTACTTGCATAGAGTAATTAATACTTCCGTATTTTTCTATGTATATATACAGAAGCTATACATTCCGTAGTTGAGTTATCTCTATTTCGAAATCCATTATTAGAACGCCAATATTTTGTGAATATCGCAATCCACTTCAATAGGATGAGAAACAACTCGATACTGAAATGCATATCTTTACGTTAATTTGTAACGACGGCTTTATGTGCATCAGTTCGCAGTGAGTGCATCCAATCGAATTCACTATTAAACTTGTACCATTTCCGAAATAGGCTTTTTATTTTTATACTTTATATATATATATTCTTATATTTCTTTAAAGCAACAACAATAATAAACTTCTATATTTTTCTTCAAAGCTTACCATTCTGACGAATTCTTATGATGAATATTTCTCGTTCTTTTGACGTAAATTTGCGTTTTGCCGAGCTATCCTCTCGCGCCATAAGTCTCATTAAAGTTTCACTCTTACTTGACATGATAACACGTTTTTGTATTCCATTACCGGTAATACCGCATATCAATGCGAGGCCGTTGCCAGCGTGTCTCCTACTATAATAATTAATAATCGCAAAGGATGGCTATTATTAAACGTTCACTTCTAGACCGTAGCGAAAAATGTAAGTCTAATTTAAACTTTCTATCGTATTGCATTTGGTAATATAACGGTTTTACCTTATTATGTTATACGATGTTATGTGATTGCAGTTATCTTCACGCGTATCTATAGAATAATTTTTTTAGCGTAATTCAAAAGTAATGTTTAATAGTTTTATATTATAAAATATATAATTTTTTGTTTTTTACAATTCGCATACATATTTTTAATAACAGATTATTTCTCTTTCCGTATATATAGTAAATTTTTTTAGGTAAAATATTAAAATCTAAATATTAATAGTTTTATAGTTATATAGAGTTAAATAGTTTTATAGTTATATAGAGTTATTCAGAATTAAAAAGGCGTTCATTTCTCGCAAAATTTTGGACAGATTTTAAACAGAAATTAATTTCTTTTCAACAAAAAAATAATAAAATAAAATAAAATAAATAATTTCACGATTTTTGCTTCAAATATGTTACAGAAAGTTTATTATTTTTATCACAAATTAAAAGCACCATGTTCTTAATGTACAGATATTTATCATCTAATACTTTTAATAAATGAATTGAGCAAGTTAGGGAGTGTTTATATTGACCGTAACCGTATGCCGTATGTCGTATACCGTAATCTGTAAAAATTAACCAATTACCTTTGAATATTCCCTTCTTACCGCCAAGTGAGAGAGGTATACTTGACTGTGATTAATCAATTCTTATAGATTACGGTTACGGCCAATATAAACGCTTCCTTAGTTAGAGAAAATATAAATAACAAGCCTAGAAAATGAACGAGTCCTATATTCGTTTGTACTATTGGGAAAAAATAAAGTTTAAATAATCTGATAATGTGTTTAAGAGAAAAAAAATATAACACCGTTAATAGTGAGAACTAAAGTTATTTTTAAACACGGAATCAGTACTCACGGATATTCCCTCTTACGAGCTAATGAAGATAATATTACAGTGCAATGAATAATTACAGCGCTCGATACGAAACACAGTTGATCCAGGATGATTAGGAATTATGTATTTCACCGCAAGATATAAACTCATCATAAATCCGGTCTGATCGTATTGATCGTCCTACGTGTCACTTTCATCATTGCCCCTAATCACGCGTACGATCGGTCAAATCTCTCTCCATTCAATAATCGCTTATAAGAGGATCGTGTCATATCATAGGGTCTCTCTTTTCCTCTCTCTCCGAGCAATACCAAAATGACCTCGTCACAACATCGCTTTCGCGCGAATTATCTGTTAGGGTCCTTTTGCCATAAGCGTTTTATCAATATATTCCTACATTCCACTCGTGCACGAACAAATTCCGGTACGTGGTTTTCCCGCAGACCGCAAAAGCGTTCAGTCGAGCATCACAAACATCGATATCAGCTCCACTTGTTGTAGTTGATACATATTTCAATATAGTCTCTTTTCTCTTTATGGAAGATTTAATTTTTTTTTCAGAATGTCCTCGTAATTTCGATGTTATTTATTAAATTATCTGAAATTGCACGGTAGTGTTAGAGAAGCCATTAGCGAAGCAAACAGCGAATATTTAGCTTCATGGAGATAAAATTTAATATAACATAGTCCGCATATATATTATAACGCGAAAGGCTGTACAGCGCGTTATAATAGTCAACAGGTGCATCGGACAATCCCATCTACTTTTAAACTCGCGCTTCATTGATTTTGCTTTTTTCATAGAACAAATAATTCGCATTTGGCATAAAGGTCAAACCATTGCAATTGCAGTATGCCATTATTTTTATATCTGATATTTCACAATGTTTTTAATGCACAAAACTAGGTTTATCGATTGTACACGAGCTGCGGTTTTGAATAAAAAAAACCGTACCAACACATGTTTCACATCATCGCGCGTCCTCGAATTTTACCACGCAAGTTTTTCATAGAGTCGAAAGGTGCCTATTCAATCGGAAAATGGTTGCCTGCTTGCCTTTGTGCGATATACACACGGGAAAATTCTATCGTCTGTATTCTTACAAGGTCGACATGTACCTACTACTCTGTTACAACAAAAAAAGATCGGTTTTTTTATTAATGAACTGGTTAAGTTCATCAATACTGTTATTTGAAAATAATAAAAGACATATGTGTCTTTTGAACAACATCCGTTTCGGAGCTTTTTCATTCCCAGCATTCCCGGTCATAAATATATTTTCTCTATAGTAAATTGAGAACGCGTGTTCTCTCTTAAAATGTTTGGTTTTAATAATAACAATAAAATGCAATAATAAATAATACAAACTCTTTTTCAATTTATTTTCTATGTATATTTTATGAATAGAATTTATTACGCTTCAGCATATATAGTCAAGAAGGGGACTTGGTTTACATATCTTACCCCATTATGGGGTAATTCACATCTCCACACCTTATCCACACACTATCACACACATATTACTATATATATTATTATTAAATAATTATTATACTTTATTACTATCTTACTACCTCTGGTTTAACCATCTATCCTATGCATTTGATTTTTTACATTCCTTCATTTCCTTTCTTTACAGTTTATCCGCTTTTATCCTGTATCTAATTCTAATACTATAGATTCTGTTCAATTAAATTTACACTAAATCTAATAGCTATAGCCCTGTCATAGGCTTATCATAACCTATAATTATTACTTATTTTTTATCATTATCACTCATTATTTCTTTTTTCTTATTTTCTTTCCATCATTCGCTAAATTGCACCATCTCTATCATTAGTTTTACTTTTGTATTTTTTCTAGATCCTCTCATTAGAAATCGTATCCTTTCTTCTTCTTTTAACTTCATCTCTCTCTTTCCATAATTTCTTTATTATTTCCCCTTTTACCTCGCCTAAATCTTCATCGTACAATCTTCTTCAAATCCTTCCACTTTTTTTTCCTCTCCTAATTTAGTATAAATCTTTCTCTTATCTCCGGACACTTCTCAATGTAGTGCTGTGTAAATAATCTTTTCCCCTACCACAGAATACACAGTTCTTCTCTCTCTCTCTTATGCTCTCCCAATTAATATTTATTGCCTTCCTCCAAATTTCCACATCTTAATTTAAACAAAGCTCTCATCTCATCTCCTTTTTTCCATTCTTCTAAGTTTTCTTTGAACCTCAGATACGACGGAATCCTGCGCTATATTTATCCTCTAACTTCTTATATCTCTCGTTTTACTTTGCCTTAGAAATTCTACAATCCTTTTTTGCATCTTCCCCTTTCCCTATTTATTAACTGATCTTCAAAACTTTCTTCTTGGTATATCACTTTTCTTGCCCCCATCCATTTCTATTGTAATACCTTACCCTTTCATATCTATATAAATCCTCCCAACTCTATTTCTTATCTTCTCTTCCCAACACGCGCGCGTCAAATTTCCTACCCTTTCTGATTTTATTTTTTGTTCAAATCTTATTGCTTATATTCCCTAACCTACTTTAAGTTTATCCATAAGTAGTTCCCTCATAATTATGTATCTTGGAGTGTAGAAATCCAAACTAAAAATCCACCTTATACAATTCATTATAATCTTTTTTAATTCCTCTTTCTCCTCCCATCCCAATATATATATTTTCACACTTCATAAGCCATAACACTTTGCACCAAAAATCTAAATAAAATCCGCATCCTCCTGAAATCATTTCTACACATCCTCTCATCTAAACTTCAATTCTTTTGCCATCAACTTATCTTTTCTATCTAATTCCTTAATATGATTTGTATAGTTACCCCACCTGTTCAGAGTAAAGCCTTATAGATATTTAAATCCCTGCACCTCCTCTATCTACTTTTTACCCCATTCCCATTTTTCAATTTTCTCTCTTCCTCTCCTATTACAAGCTAACACCTTAGTTTTATCTGTACAGAGTTCAAGTTTTCTTTCCCCTAAATATCTTTTAAAAGTTCCCATCATATCCTGCAGGGCTTCCCTATTTTTTGCCAATAAACTCACATGCGCGAGATTCTAGATCCTTTGCTCTTTTATGTCTGTTCCCTCGATATTTATATGGGGTAAAAAGTAGAGAAGATGTAGGAATTTAAGTATCTGTAAGGCTTTGGATGGTAACCATATCTTCTTAAAGATAAAAAAAATAAAGGAAATCTGAAAATTTTAGGGCTTTGTTCTTACATGTTTTCAAATTAGTTTGTGACTGTATAGAATTTATGCATTATAAAATTAAGATAATGCGCAGTTTTCCAATAGTTCGAAACTGATTCGACTATATTGGAACAAACCTTTGGTCTGAAATAATAAAAAGTTCGAAATAATAAAAAATAAAAACAACTAGTTTAAATAAATTTTAAAAAATTAAGAAATATAATTAGAGGAAAGTCGCCGATACTGACATAGGTCTCCTAAAGTGATACCCTCTTATTTTTCGGAAACTAACTATTGCACTTTATTAATACTAATAAAATCATGATCTGTTTAGCTAATTAAAAAGTACAAACTCATAATTCGTAGGTTTGTGGCTTGTTTCTATATCAAATCAGTTAAAAAAGAATTCTACAAATGCTAAAATAAAATTCGTACGATTTTCTTTTGTAAATTGTGAGGTTTAAATAATAGTGACTATATTATTGATAATATTACGTCATTTTAAATACTTGTAGTTTCCGAAATATTAGGTGTACAACTTTGCTTCCGCCGTTTTTTTCCCGAAATTCGAGGCTTTATTGTAAAAAACTGGTTATACATTTATGATTCAAAGTATTGTCCATTGCTGGCCACTATTTTCTCCCATATTTCGGGCAGCGTACGAATCCTCCCGCGTCGAAAAAACTAGTCATCTTTCGAGGCGATCCACAAATCGATCCAATTTTGTACTTCTCCGTAAGACCGGAAGTGCTGGTCAGTCAGGCTGTGTGCCATTGATCGAAACAAGTGATAGTCAGAGGGAGCAACGTCTAGAGAATACGGTGGGTGGGGTAGGACTTCCCATTTCAACGTTTCCAAGTATGTCTTGACCACTTTCGCAACATGGGGTCGAGCATTGTCACGCTGCAAAATCACTTTATCGTGTCTCGTTGTATTGCGGCCGTTTGTCTTTCAATGCTCGGCTCAAACGCATCAATTGCGTTCGACACCGATCGCCTGTGATTGTTTCAGTCGGTTTTAACAGCTCATAATACACTACGCCGAGAAGGTCCTACCAAATACAGAGCATGACCTTGGAGCCGCGAATATTCGGTTTGACCGTCGACGTGGAAGCATGGCCGGGAACTCCCCATGATTTTCTACGCTTGGGGTTATCGTAATGAACCCATTTTTCGTCCCCAGTCACAATGCGATGCAGAAATCCCTTCCGTCTTTGACTTTCAAGCAGCTGTTCACAAGCGAACAAACATCTCTCGGCTTCAACTCGTACGGCACCCAATTTCCTTGCTTCTGAATCATTCCCATGGCTTTGAGGCGTTTTGACTTGTTGAGTCACTCCCAATGATCTTGTTGAGTCACTCCCAATGCCAATTCTTCTTGATTTTGACACGAATCTTGATCAAGTAATGCCTCCAATTCTGCATCTTCGAAAACCTTCTCTCTTCCACCGCTATACCGGTCTTCGTCGTCAAAATCACCGTTCTTGAAGCGTTGAAACCACTCACGACACGTTCTTTCACTAATAGCGGCTTCACCATAAGTATTTGAGAGCATTTGATGAGCTTCAGTCGCAGATTTCTTCATATTGAAGCAGAAAATTAAAACCTCCCGCAAATGACGAGAATTTGGTTCGTAAACTGACATTTTCAATCGAGAATAACTTTATGATGCAGTCACAAATCGACTAATGTTTCTATGGGGTTATGTTGACAGATGCCCAAGTTTATTGTATGACGTCTATGATCTATTTATTTCGACCACCACTTACCGCTAAAGCCATCTATAGGAAAACGGCGGAAGCAAAGTTGTACACCTAATAAGTTTTATTTATATTATTTTTTCTCTTAGTCTTTTCATAATACGATTTTTAATTAAAAATTGGGGTGCAGCGTAAACCGCCACACCTGTCCATAAAACATACCATGAGCTAACTTAATCTTTATAATGTTGCTTCATAGTGTCAAATAAGTCTATTGAAGCTGAAGGCAATCGTGCATATATGGAACAACTCTAGAAAAACTATCGCGTTACATATTTACATCTTGCAGAACAGCATAAAGTAAATATGCATATAATTCAATAAAAATGTTTTATAACGAAGTAAAATGATTCTGAAAAATCTTATATATATTCACTTATAGGTACTTTATACAGATAATTCCTGTAAAATAAAAAGAATAGGAATACGTAGCATTACTGCCTACTGTGTCAGTTTTGGAGCCCATTTTGTCAGACGCTCATTTTTGCTTACCTTACGACAAAATTAATTATTGAAGAATTGCAAATAGTATTATAAAAACTGCTTACCATCTGTATACTATCTGATAGAAGACAGTTTTCAGTTTGTAATTACGTTTTATAGTTTTATAGTTTTATTTTTACCTTTTGTTTAAGAAATATTGTCTAAAAACAAAGTGGTATGTTGGTATCGGTGACTTTCCTCTAATAAAAACAAATTGCGTTTATATGCATCTAACTGTAAAATATTTTCCGTAAAATTTTCTTCATTAATACAATATTAGATATAATATTAATATAATATTAACGCTAGTCAGAAAATAATTTCCGGTAATGTCAAAATAAAGAACAGTAAAAGATAATATTGAAAAATAAAGGACAATATTGAGTTTTGAAACAATAAATAAATCTAAAGAACAACTATCTAAAATAAAGGACGTATGATTATCATACCAATACCCCTACCTCGTAATTTTTCATCTAAGTCCGCAATGCACAAATTAAAAAAGAGTGGACTCATCACACACTTCTGCCTCACGCCCTTCCTCGTTATAAAACTTTCCGTATTTCCTAGCCTCATTCTTACTATTACTTCCGTTTCTTCATAGGTCCTCTTAATTCTTCTAATCAAACTCTCGTTTATTTCTTTCTTTCTCAGGCAGTCACATAACATGTTTTTATCTATCTTATATTAAAGACTGCTTTCAGATCCAGAAACATCATATAGTCTGCTTTCTTCCCTCTGTAATACTCTGTATGATGTGTAGCAGCACGAAGATATTATCAATCATGAAACTTCCTCTTCTGGAACCTGTTTGAGTTTTTGGAATCATTCTTTTTTCTTCTGTCTTCCTCTCTAATCTATTTTTCAATACTCCCGCATATAATTTGTACGCAATGCATAGCAGTGATATTCCTCTATAATTCGTTACTTTTTCTTGATCTCGTCTCTTATATAGAGGTACTACTATGCTTTTCTTCCAGTCTTCCGGAATCCTGCCTTTTCTCCACACCAACTTCATAAAAGATACCAGCTTCGTCCATAAACCTTTTCCCGCATATTTCCATGCTTCTGCCGGTATCCCATCGGTACCAGTCGCTTTTTTAAGCTTCATTTTTCTTAACATCCTTATCTTCTCTTCCTCCAGCTCTTCGTCCCCCAGCTCTGTGCTTCCATCCTTAACTTCTGTTTCCTCTCCTTCTACCTCCTGTCATCCAGCAGATTCTTGAAATAGTTTCTCTATTCCTCTTTATTTATACTATTTTCAATCTGCATCCTTCTGCCTCTCTTCTTATTAATATATTTTCATATATCCACCTCTCTTCTCAGATTCCTTAATTTCTCCTTCTCCTGCTCTTTTTTTTCTCTTTGCTTTTTCTCCAGTAGAGGAAAGTTGCCGATACTGACATAAGTCTCCTAAAGTGACACCTCCTTATTTCTCAGAAACTAACTATTGCACTTTATTAATACTAATAAAATCATGATCTGTTTAGCTAATTAAAGAAATACAAACTCATAATTCATATATTTGTGACTTATTTCTATACCAAATTAGCTAAAAACCAATTCTATGAATCCGAGAAGAAAATTCTTACGGTATTCTTTTGCAAATTGCGTAATTAAAATAATAGTGACTGTATTATCGATAATATCATGTCATTTTAAATGTTTATAGTTTCATAAATTAGTTTTCTTTACAGAATAGGACATATCTTTATTTATAGAATAGGAATGTTGGTATTATTGCCTACTATGTCAGTTTTGGAGCCCATTTTGTCAGACGCTCATTTTTGCGTAACTTACGAAAAACTTAATTATTGCAAAATTGCAAACAGTATTATAAAAATTGCTTATACTATCTGATAAAAGACACTTTTTACTTTTTTTGTCTACCTACGTCCTTTATTTTAGATAGTTGTCCTTTAGATTTATGTTTTTGAAGTTGTATTTTTACCTTTTGTTTAAGAAATATTGTCTAAAAACAAAGTGGTATGTCGGTATCGGTAACCTTCCTCTACCTTCCTAAATTTTCTTCTCTCTTGTAAATAATCTTCCCTTTCTACCTTTTCTCTCTTCCATCTCCAATACATCTTCTTAACTTCCCTCTTTTCTTTAGTACGGCTCCTGTTCCACTAGTCCTTGTGCTCTCTTTAGTTTCTTTTTCTTCCTTTTATTTTCTTCTTTACCATTTCTCCATAAACAATTCGTTTAATTTTCTTCCAACTTTCTTCTATATTCTTCTCTTCCTGTGTTTCTTCTTCCCTTTGCTCCTCTATCTCCGTTTCCTTTTTGTATCTTTTAATCACTCCAGGATATTATTTCTTCCTCCCACTCCTGTTCAGCCTCTGTAATTGGATCAGTCTCTTCTTCTCCATGCTCCTTGATCTTCAAGCACAAAGGCAAGTAATCCGAGTCCACTCTTATATCAACCTTAAAATCTATAATCCTATCATTTACATTTTCATTAATTATTAATCTATAATCAAATTACCTCTCGCTCCTATGTATGTATATTCATCCTCCCAGTAACCTAACATTCTTCCGTTCAAAATATATAAATTTCTTTAAAGATGAAAAACTTTATCTTTTACCCATTCTACAAAGCTCTTACCTCTATATTTCCCATAGTTTTATTCTTGTTATATCTCTCCACACTTTCTCCCTCCATTTCTATTCCTCCCAGCTCCTCTATTCTTATATTAAAATCCTACTTATGATTAAATTTCCTTCTTTTCCCTTTCCTTCATAAATCCCTCAAACTTTTCCTCTAAATTCTTTCCTGCTTACGTTCTCCATAAACAGAGATAATCCTTATTCTTTCTTTATTCATTATTAAATCCGTAATGTATATATATTTTATGTAAATAAAAATATGTGAAGATGTAAAATACAAATACGTACGTAGAAAATAACGTCCTTGTCAAGCGCTGTATGACTGACAATAGTATAGCTTTCATAGTTGTCAAAAACATTCTAAAAACATCTGCTATCTATAAATTTTATAGAAACACAATGTATCTTTATTTTTTGAAAAAAAATTGATACCGATACTGAAAGCGTTAATAATTCTGAATACGTGCATGTCAAGATATAAATATATATATGTATTACGTATATGATAAACGACACGTCAGATAACGTCGCCATCGCCGATAGAATATGTGTATTTTTTTCTGTTATTTTTTTTATAGGACGACTACGTGGATGAATAAAAGTGAATAATCGTTATAACGCGCGTTATGTACGATAGTAACCGTATAAACGCCCACCAATTCGTATGACCCTACGTGCCCATACGAAGAACGCTACTTATCGTAAAGCGGTTTAATACCGCATAAAACGGACGTACTTGTAAAACGTCATACTTTCTCTCTATTTTCCCGTAAAACTGGCCGCGTGCATCACATATGTGTCTGATTTATATTTTTTTGAAAGTGAGATACGGCATACGTGTATCTATAGGATAAGAGAGTTGTGCTTGACACACAAAACACTTCTCGGAAATCAACTTTTAAGCAACGCTGAAAGATACTTGTTTATTGTCGTAAGACAAAGTGATGGCTATCGATCGAAAACTTGTCGACAATATGACAACAGATTCCATTGATGCTTTTAAAATGTGTGTCATTAATTCTCAACTAATAAGCTTCTGATTCGTTGGCGCTTTAGGAGGATCAAAAACTATTCCAAGATTCGTTCGCAATAGGAATCGTTAATATTGACAGTAGTTGAAATGCGATAAATATTTATACAGTAATTATACATATCGATATACATATATTAAAGCAAAATTACTTAATCTTATAATACTTTATCTTATAATGCAGAGGAAGAATTTGTTCTCTGCAATTGTGTCGATACCAATACGCGTAAAACAAAAAAAATGACGTCTTTCCTGCTATCCGTTAAATCCTCTTTTTCATGGAATATCAACGTTTAATCCTGTACACACATGTTTAATCCTATATACACGTGTTTAATCCTGTATACACGCAGTTATACAAGGTGTTTAAAAAAAACTATTCAGTATTTATGTGATAGATACACATCACACTGAGTAAAAAAGCCTTAGTGAAAATAGGTCAAAAGTTTAACCATTTCTAAGATGTAAACACACAATTTTACTATATACTTATTATTTTATTATTACTATTATATTATTCATTATTACTATTTTATTACTTATTGATAAACAATTTTGTTTATTAATATAAAATCATAACTGACTTCTTGTCTTCTATATGTTGCATACGATCTAAAAAGAGAGATAAGTAGCACTGTGTATGGTAGCCTATTAATAGTTAGTTGATGTCAACTTACTGATTTTCGAAATTTTTAATTACATCTATGGTGGATGAGAACATTTAGAATGCGATTTGTAAATACTGAAAAAAATCTTCACGTTGCGACAGATAGAAATCAATAAGTCAGTTATGATACTAACAGGGAATGGAAGTAACTCGTACTTGTAACGAAATTACAGTTACAAGTTACTTTTTTGGTAACTTTACTAGTAACTGCATTACTTTTTTTCTTTGGTAACTGTAACGCCCTGCTGCAAATTCCCATGGGGTTTTTCATGGGTTCCTATAGATGACTACAAGATTCTATAGGAGCTTATGTAGTTACCTATAGGTATACGTAGGACATCCATAGGAATGCAATAGGTTAGTATAGGTACCTACAGGAATGTGGGCAGATGCCTCCATGAGAACTAAAAGGATGTATAGGATACCAGTGTGACGTATAGTAACATGTAGGCGTACGTAAGACAGTGGGGAGGTATCTCCCATGGAGACTGAAAGTGCCTATAGGCTACCATAGGATAATGATGTATACACATTTCTGTCCTATATGTACCTACATGTTCCTATACGTCAAGATGCAGTATCCTATAGGCCTTTAATTCTCATAGGCATCTCTTCCGCATTCCTATGGGTACCTATACTAACTTGAGAGAATAATTCTATAAAAATAGTTCAAACTGAATATATAATTCCACATTATGAATTTAACAGGGTGTTTATATATATATTTTAGGTTAATATTCTTATGGCTTCCACGGGTGCTTTCTATATAAAGATTATGCATTTGGCGGATTTTCTCCGTGTATATAGATCCATTCTTGAAATTCCAACGTTTCGTACTAAATTTCCTATGTCACCCTATATATACATGCTGCGTAAATCCTATAGGTATCTATTGTAAGAAATTTAGAGGAAATAGGCACAACAGAGAAGCTATCAGCGTCAGGACTGTGTGGCTCATAAATCAGTGGCAGAACAGAAGTCTACCAATTCGGAGAAAAAAACCAGGCCTGGGTTCGAGACGAGGAACGCCCTGATATTTTTCTCTGTTGTCATCAATTGTTTACACTGTATAAGCTCCTACAGAGGTTGTGTTCCAAAATTTACTGTCAGCACTAAAAATCTATAGTGCACATAACGTAAACTACAGATTTTCAGTACTGGCAGCAAATTTTGGAACAGAGCCAGAATCTTATAGTCTTCTATAGGAACCCATGAAAAAACCCATGGGAATTTACAGCAAGATAGGAGCCTCCTCCCATGGGGGCCTGTCGAATTTACCATGGGTACCTATGGTTAGGCAAACCCATAGGAAAATTCCTCATGGGAATTTGCAGCAGGGTCGTAACGAAATTACATTTTTTTAGTAACAATAACGAATTTTACAGTTACTTTTATCGTTACTTTGCACATGATTGGACACGATATGACACAAGCCACTAACACTAAAAAAATTTCGCAAATTTACACATATAATAGATGTAAAATAGATTACATGGTTAGTCCTGTAAATATAAAAAATCATGCAATTTTACAGAAATTATGTAATTCCACAAAAATTAGGAATGTGTTTATTGTGTAAATATGTCTTATTTTATATTAAAGATTATGTAAATAGCAGGATATTTTGAATATTTTCGGTAATTATTCAAATTTTAGTAATATTATGTAATATAACAGAAATTTTTCGCGTATTGCTGTTAAATGTATAAATAAATCTATATGTTTACAGAAGAAATGGCGGAAAAAGCACCCGCAGAGAATATCCATGAGCTGTATAAGCTCTTGCTACAACGCAATGCGCTCGACAACGTCGGCTTCGGCGGCATCCCGCTGGAACACCTGATGATTCGAAAGTCGCAGCGATCACCATCGCTGCGTCTTCGATTTGGTCGTTCTGGGCAACACATCTCCGTAAGTTTTTAGGGCGACTGTTACCAATGCCGATTAACTTAATCCACGATTAACTCATCAGCAACGTAGTCAACAGCAAGACTATATATCGTTCTTAACTTTATTTCTTCGCGATATAGTTTTATCTCTACGTTCCTATACTTAACTGTGATAAAAGTAATGAAAATCTTCTATCTATAATTGTAATTCTGCTGATTGAGTTAATCGTCGATTAAATTAATCGGCGTTAGTAACAGTCGCCTTTACTGTATTTTTGCATCGATGATGTAAATAGAATAAATGCTTAAAAAAATTAAGGCGAACATAAAAGTTCGTAAAATATTACATTTATTTAATTATATACAATGAGAGCAAGAAGTATTCGTATAGAGAAAATATTATTTTTAAAAAAACTTATATTTAAAAAGTAAACATTATTCAGAAAGAAATAAATTGATTAAAAATAATATCCAGTGAGAAATCAAGTTGATGTCAAATCGATATCGGTCTGATAATTTCAACAATTCAATGTCTAATTAACAGCCATTTCTTGCTGGGTAATTAACAATTTATTCATAAAGAATAAAATAGAGATAATTGAAAACAATAAAGAGACGAGTAAATATATATAATATTTAAATAAGTAGATTCTTTTTAACTTTTTGCACAGCCTTGTTTAGTACGTTCAAACAATTTACGAAAAAAAAAAGAACATAGTTTTACTGTAGTATCTATTTTTAATGTCGAAAAATTTCATAATCCAAATAACCCCGAAAAAGATTATCTGAGTTTATTAACTCCAATATAGGCTTTATAAAATATATTCATTTTCTCAAAACTATCTTAACCTTAGCTGTAATAACTGTACTCACCGGGGTCTCCGGAACCCCAGCGCAACTTTCTAAATCGAGATTTTTTCGCGTTTCTAAATTTTTCTTTTTCTTTGAACCTATATATCTCGAAGTTCCTTAATTCTATCGACTTTTACACGTTATGAGCTTGTTCCTTAATTAATTCTCCATCGATAGAAAAAAAATTAATTGAAATATATCCATTTTAACAGAAGTTACGGTAACAAATATGGATGGGGTCCCAGGGATTCCAGTGTGTATATCTAGAGTTTAAAAAACAAATGTGTACAGCTAGGGTTAATAACATTATTTAAACAACTCATTAGAGACTGATCTAGCAAACTGCACACTATAGAAATCATTATATTTGTATAAGTTCCAACATGTTTCAGAATATAATCCTATTTATAATATTTTGCCTTTTCGTAGCAAAGTTACAAAATTGAGATAGTCGATCTATTCTTTTTAACTAAAGTTGTTGCACGGAGTTTATCTTTCTTCCTTTTCTCTCCACCTTGAAAAGAAAAGACGAACTGTGCAAGAAGTTCAGCTAAAAAGAACAGGCCTCATGACATACGACACCAAACTCTCTCGTGCGCTTACAAGTTCTGCGTTTATATCATTGACTGACCATGAATCATGATATGAATCATGATATTATAGAAAAGTGTTGTTTTGTAAGAAATAAGCAACAACGCGAGAAAATATCAGGGTGCTCCAAGATTCGAACCGAAGCCTAGTTTTTTCCCTATTTGTATTATAGACTTCCGGTAGACTTACGTCCTGCCATCGAGCCACACAGCTCAGACGCTAATAGCTTCTCTGTTGTACGTCTATTAAGCTGGCACAGCCACTTCAGCACAATCAAACGCGACCTATACTACAATTTTTGCTATTTTTTTGCTAATTTTTTGCTCTATTCCCGATTTTTTTGCTCCAGCCAATTCGCTAAAACCCATGGCTGTGTTAGCTTAAGACTAAAGGTAGCACAGCCACAAAGAAAAAAAGCAGCAAATGAAAAATCAAGTACATATTCTTGCAGGGCTATTTTTTTGCTATTTTTTTGCTCTATTCCCGATTTTTTTGCTCCAGCCAATTCGCTAAAAGCCATGGTTGTGCTAGCTTAAGACCAAAGTTAGCACAGCCATTAAGAAAAAAAGCGGCAAATGAAAAATCAAGTACATATTCTTGAAGGGCTATTTTTTTGCTAA
>NW_017297714.1:356390-368228 GCF_001594075.2 Trachymyrmex cornetzi | reverse complement strand
CAGCCACACTCTTGGTGGAATTTTTCGACTTAAACAATGAGCAAAATAATCGGGAATAGAGCAAAAAGTTAGCAAAAAAATAGCCCTTCAAGAATATGTACTTGATTTTTCATTTGCCGCTTTTTTTCTTAATGGCTGTGCTAACTTTGGTCTTAAGCTAGTACAGCCATGGGTTTTAGCGAATTGGCTGGAACAAAAAAATCGGGAATAGAGCAAAAAGTTAGCAAAAAAATAGCAAAAAAATGTGGTATAGGTCGCGTTTGATTGTGCTGAAGTGGCTGTGCCATCTTAATAGACGTCTCTGTTGTGCCTATTTCTTCTAAATTTCTTATTGTTTCCATTGCAGAAGAAACGCGCGGAAACTAACATCATAAAACAGCTTATTTAAAACAAAAAATTAACGATTGATCCGATTCGCCCTGTAATCCGATTCGCCCGATGGTCGTATCATGGAATTTTTTTCGAGGGAGGGAGGTTTTTATCAATCCAGAGATGTACCATGCGCCAACCGGAATGAGGACCAAAAAAAAGGAAGAATTTTGCTATTGTATTCAAAAGAACGTCACTGCACCAATTTTGTTTTGTTGTGACACATACAACAGTTTTTAACGTTAATAAATTTCATTCGAATATTTTTACAGCTTTTAATGTCTCCTCGTACCTCATTTTGAAAAAAAAAATTACGTTTCGTATATCATGTAACTTTTACTTATTTTTTTAAAGACATTCTTTTTAAAAAAGGACAATACAGTTATTATAAGTAAATTTTTTAATTCCTTAATATTGTTATTATATGCTCAAACTAACAGAAGTTAAAAATTACTTATTTGGTCAGAAGAAAAAAAAATCTTATGTAAAAGTAAAAAACTCACACAAAGTAAAAAATAAAGTGTATGTTTTTTACAATTAAAAATGAAAGAGACAAATTCGATAGAATACATCACTAATTGATCAATTCAAAACAAAATATTTTCATTAGTGAAATAGTGAAAAATTATTAGGTACTGACTGATGTGAATGGATGTGTGCTAACGGAACCATCTCAAATGAAATAATTAATAAAAAATTTCGGGTGAAAGAGTTGAACTCCCTAAAACCTCCCCCTGGATAAGCCCATGGATTCGCCTCTACCCTAAATATTTTTGCATTAATCATATTATATATTGATTTCATTTCAAGATCGTGTACTTCAAAATGTCGTATTTTTTCAAAAGCATATGCAAAAAAGTTCACTTTAAATAGTAAGTATCAGAATATAATCCTATTTATAATATTTTGCCCATTATAATACGTGCCCCATAATATAAAAAAATATTTAAAGAATGAAAAATACATTAAAGTATATAACTAAAATACATAGGTACATATATCAAAACAGTATGTGAAATTATAAAATTATATAATAATTACCCTGGTAATAAGTTGACGTTAAAATGACATCTTTTGACGTCAAAATTACATAGCTTGCTACCAGGGTATACGCTTCATAAGTTTCATATAAATGGAATTCTATTTTCACTGTGGATGAGAATTTACAAATTGTTTGTAATAGGCTTATAAGACATTATTAAAACTGCAGACATTATTTACAGAAAAGTAATTCTGATTATTCTTTTTCTATGTTTAATAGGCATCTTGTTTACACATGTATATATGGTAAAAAAGTACGTGTTTTATATTATGTAGAACGCAAGAAAATATCTATGCCACATTTAGATCTTAACTCTAAAGTAGCTAAGTAACTCTAATAATATATCTTATAAAACTCTTCTTTTCTGCTCTTATTTATCGTTAAACGTCCGCGGAAATTTATATAAATGTCGAATATAATAGTCAATATTTATTTGTAGGTCATTTGTACTTTAACGATTTATTTGAGTTGATTAATTAATGAGCTAATGAATTCACGCAATTTATTATGACATTCAAATAATCTCTAACATTAAACTGATTAAAATAAATAAATTATATTACATTCTTTGCCTTACATTCACTAATTTTAACATTTGATATATTACGTACGTTTTAAAATTATAACTCACGCAGCCACTTATTAGATAAAGACAATTTGATATAAAATGTGATACAATTAATTATATAAAAAAAGATATGCTAAGATAAAGAGATGAAAGGACTTTGATAATTAATGCGTACTTAGTACATTTCCGTGTTATCGGAAATTCTCTTCGAAATGGATATTCTTGTTTCGCATAAATTACTTCTGTTTCTGGAATGCGCGCAGTTTAATTCATAATGCTTTTCGAGTCCCCTTTGCATTCTATTCTTAATGTGCCGTGAGTATTCCCTGGGAAATTAATTTTCTCGTAATTAGTGAGAGTGACGCAGCTTTTGCACTGAAGTGTGGTCGCGACGTGCATGCTGGTTGTCTCGTAGGACAATAGCGATAGGGATTATATTTAACATGGTATTAATTAGAAAAATGTCCATCTAACGAATATTTGGAGTATTAAAACATTAACGAAGAATTGAATTACAGAATCTAATTTCTGTAGGTAGAATATCAATTAATATCAATTAATAAATAAGTGACATTAGCCATAAATAACAATGGCTTCATATGCATCACATGAAAGTTACATTGAAACTTAAAAATACATGTAATATGTGTTGCAGATTTACACTCTTCTTTCAACCGTCTTTCTTCTATCTTTCTTCTATCTTGCATTTTGGAGGATAAATTTAAGATATGTTATCTATAATAAAGATTTAATTCAACATCGCATATTTTCTTCATCACATTATTTTTATGTACATACATTATTTTTCTCATTTATCCATCTTACGGTATTTTAAGAGGTCAATTTGTAGTTCCCACTTTTCCATAATAAATTTACAAGGTTCTTGGTTTTTAACTTCCCTTGGAGAACTAAAGCGTATCTCAATTTGCATAAATTTCACTTCTCAGCATTTATATATATTTTATAACATTCGTAACATTAATTGTCTAGATATTAACGTGTATGTATTAAAATATGTCAGACCTACTGAACTCGTTCAAAGAGAACTGTTACATAAGAATTACGAGAAACGCCGGCCATGTTCTGCGACTTCACATGCAAACTAATTCATACATTTATTATCTTTCTTTTTAATGAAAATGCCAAGGCAAATATTCAACGAAATAAATTCATTTCGACTTAGTACATGTACTTTAATGTAGGAAATGAGCAAACTACATTTTGAAGTTACACGATGTCTACATACGGGCGTACCTATATGTTTGCCGAAAGTAGGTATGCTTGGCTTGCTTTTATCACATACATAAGTATTTGAGTAGAGGAATGTAATTTTACTTCATAAAGATCTATGAAAGAACGCGTGTTTTAATAAATCAATTTTATTCCTTCTTTCATTTTGATTTCAATTTTTATTATGTTATATTCAGAAATTATACAAAAGACGCGTGCAACGCGAACAATACATGAAATATTACGAAGGTATGTGCTCCCGTTTATAACTTGCAATATAACTCGCCCGTGATATATCGAGGAGAGAGCAGATACAAAATTTTCATCTTCAAAAGCTCGGCAGAACAACATTATGACACCTCGTGCGCTCGACGAAGCATAGGACTTTTTTAACAGCAATATATTGTCACATCAAGGAACGTTATTCTGCAACTATCGATACATCCAAAAAAACAACACCATGTTTGGAACGCGTTGCGCTGCGGGAAAGTCGCGAACAGTCAATATTTATCTTCTCTTGAGCGAAAGAAATTAATATCGATCTGATGTTTAATGATATTGTGATAGAGGAACGAATTTATATCTTGTAAATATTTATTTCGTATATATAGATATATTCACTCACTAATATAGATATGTTAAAAGAAAATGGGCCAGTATAACGTTACAATAATCTATTTTTTTGCCAGTAAGTATATTTATTTGTCATACTTGGGATAACTGCGGCTCTCAATTAGTTTCAAGATAAAACTTATCAAAATCTTTTTTTTATAAATAAGACTTTCGGTTATCTGTTCTATATACTTAATAGGACATTTCGTCCCCGTCTTACATAACTCGGTTAAAAATGATGGTCGTTATAGATGAAGAGGACTGCAGGCAAGTCGATATTTTGGCAAATTACAAACGACTGTAATAATACGATAAAACTAACTTATCCCTCGACACGAAGAAACGAGCGGCTAGACTTCCCGACGGAGTTGAAGAGTTTGGATGGATCACGAGGGGAAAACTTCTCGTTCTACCGCATCTAACAATTATCTCCCTCCTCCCCTTCTATAAAAAGTTCCCTGCCATATCGCAAATTTGTAACGTGCTTTTGCAATCGTGACAGCGGATGTGCGACGAATACAAATTTCCGAGGGTGACGTGACGCATTACTGAAATTCTTATCTATATTAGCGAAACCGCGTTGACGACGGTGATATCGATCTTTCAGCGATTCAACACACGTGGATGTAATTCATGAAAGGGACCACTTCTCTTTATTGGGCACACTTACGTGTTACGTACAAAGCGACGTGATTAATAATAATGTTTTATAACGTACGACGCGGAGTATCCAAATCAAATAGCGCATTTATATTAATGATGTAATTTATGTATATTTATGTAAATTATGATGACGAAAGATATTTTCCCTAACGAGAGTTGGACTATATTTCCTTATTCAATCACGCCGCGCAATTTCTTTCCTGATAAGATCGTATTAAGTATTATTTATATTAAGGAGCTCTTCTTCGTTTTAAGAATAAGCTTTCCCAAATTATATTTGATTATCTTGATCTATCCCTAATTCAGCACTTGTGTACACGGAAAGAACAGTTTTGAAGTAAAAATTTAGCTAAATATAGATTTGAAAATAATTTTGTTGTACTCCAAAATAATTATATAAGACAATCAAATTAATTACTTGAAGGTCAAAATTTATTGCAGCATTGCTCATCGTGCTTAAGTTTTTACATATTTTGAAGACCCAAAACTATTTTCGAATTTGTATCTATCTAAATTTTTAAATATTTTAACAAAATCGTTTTTTTCACATAGATATACATTTGATCAATGTAATATAATATAGCTCCTTTATTTTATATTAAATTAACGCATATTATGCGATCATATTTTTATAATAGTACAGAGTTGTGTGCGTTACCTCGAAAAAGTAACGCGTTACCTTTACTGTTACTTTTTAAAAAATGTAGCTCGTTACCATTACTCGTTACCAATTTTAAAAAGTAACTCGTTACCGTTATCGTTACTTCAAAAGTAACGATTCGTTATTTTTTAATTACTTTTTTTATAATTCTAAAGTAAGTTATGAGATTTTAAAATTATATTAGTTAATAATTAATTTAATACTAAATGTGAAATAAATATTCAAACTTGAAATTCTCAACTAACTAGTTTGTATGTAGAACAAGCTTTTCTCTATATTAAAGTTATCTACAGTTTTACTAATTCTTTATTTTACTTAGATAATATCGTTATTTTAATGTACTCATTTTTATAAGAATTTAGATTAAACAGATAATAGATTAAACATTGTTTTTAAACGTTAATATTCCCTGGAAATAAATCGACGAAATCTTTATCAATAGATCTCAGCATAATTCATAATGAAATGAGTCAATTGATAGAAATTTCAGCGATTTCAACGATTTATTTCCATCAGGGTTACTCTATTATGTGTATTTCAATATTTATTATCCGTACCAAAAATTTACAGTATATATATGTAATGTGAATTATATATTTTCAACATTGGCAGTGCCTATTAGAACACAGTATAAGATACTAAGTACAAAATACTTTTTAAGAAATTAAAAATAAATTATATAAAAAAAGAAAATAATAGGGAATATGAAGTTACGGTAAACGTAACGGCTAAATTCGTTACCGTTACTATAAAAATGTAACGACGTTATCGTTACCGTTACAGACAGAAAAAAGTAACAATCGTTATTGAAAAAAGTAACGAAAACGGTAACGGCGTTACAAGTAACGCGTTACTTCCCAACCCTGTAATATTATGTATCGACAATTATACTTTCGATTCAGTATATTCTTTGCACTTTATCTTTATGTACAGAAAAAACGATTTTTGCGGAAATATTTCAAAATTTAACTAAATACCACACAAATTTGAAAATAATTTTATTAAATTATTAAAATCATTTATACAAATTAAATCATTCTTTTCATGAGTTTTTATATTTTATGATAGTTCGCACATCGCTGCTCAAAGACATTCACCATGCAGTTTGAATATTCTCTTTGGCTTTAATTTACGCGACATCGGCGAATGATATGCGCAATTAACTGGATTTTCACAAGCAATTAATTAATTAGCGTCCTTTCGCGGTGTGTTACAGGCAGGAGCTCTGCCGAGACCCCTAGGCGCGGCGGCTGCGGCGGGATACGACGACAACAATTAATCGGCGAAGCTGATCCAGGGGCATCTTTCCGATTTGTTTCTTGATGAAAACGCGCGACCACCCTCTCTTGTACAATATAAATTATGTATAATTCATCATCATTGCGTCTTGATCTGCGCGCGCGCTTCCCAGACTGGCGGTAACATCCCTAAAATTCCCGTGTCTCTTACTCTCTCTAAAAAGAAAAGCGAAGCTTTTTTGGTGAAAACAATTCGTGTTATCGGGCGAATGACTGATTGGCGTGAAGAGAACTTCATCATTGTTTGCACGCTTGATTTGCGCGCGCGTTAATCTGAAGCGACGCGTTCCTAGAACGACATTTTTACGGTAATCGATTCTTTCGCTGTGTATAAGATTTTGCGAGATTCATGACACTGTTCAACTTAAGAGAAACACGTTCTATAAGATCTTTCTTGTACAATTGCACTCGCCATTCTACCTCGTCGTCATTTCCATTAATTAGTGACAGCGCTATAAAAGGACACTTGGCCTAAGTCCTTCATTCGTGGGATAACAATCTAACAATCTAAACGTTTCGATCGTTACAATTTTCTCTTCGCAATTGTCCCTTCGTTTAATTACACGTATCGGCACAGAAATATAGAAATTACTTTATGCCCCATGCCCTAATGTTATACAGCAGAGCATCCCAGACTTTCCGGGTGATTTATTAATAAATCGAAAAGTAATTTTATTTTCTTTGGAAAAAATTAAAATATTACTTGTCTTAATTGTCGATTTAATATATTTGGCTAGTAATTTATTTTTATTAATATAATTAAACTGATTAATTAAATAAAGTATAGGTTCTATTGTTCATTTACGCTTCAACTTATTAGAGCTTTTTCTCAGTTTTCTTAAATTATTATTAAATAAATTGATTTTATAATTAGATCTTCCACTGAATATTTCTTTGAAAAGACAAAGAGAAAGTAGTAAATCTGACCTGAAAGATTGTTTTATAATTCTGGGACATTGTATAATTTTCAACAGCTGGCCTGTTGGTCCATCGATCGATTAATAGGCGTAGTCTCATAATAAATGTGCCAAATAATATGATCGTTGTATTATAAAAGAAAAAAAGATCTGCATTATCTATGACGTATATATAGAAGAGGCTGTAACAATTTAACAATTTCATGCGTAATGGAGATCGATTGTAAAACTTTGATGCAAAATGCAAACTATATTATCCAATATTAATTATATTCGCCACAGAAAGAGGGTCGCGTCTCACAAATATGTCGATATGTCAATTTACAAAATTAAAAATAAATTATTATGTAACACTGTGTCACATTTATTCCTCTAAAGCAAATGTGTTCTACAAAATTCTTGATTTCCCATGTAAGTCCCGTGGCAGAATGTTTTCCGCGGATATTACTCCGTGAATGCATCATCTATGAATGGAATTACTGGCAACACATAACTACGTTAGTTATATTAATAAAATAATAGAAGTTAGACTCTTCGACGTAGTAAAGTTTTGATGTTCGTGGTGGCAGCTAATCTAAATAAAGGGGAAAGAATTAGGAAAGAACGGGGAAACGCTTAATTCATGTTGCTAAAAGGATTTTCTCATTTTCCAGGCAGATTAAAAGTCCGTTAAAACTTTCAAAAAATAGACCTTAATAAAATTGGAATAGAAAACTTTCGGTACTAAAGAAGTAATTCGCACGAACTTTTTCACGAGAAGAAATTGACGACTATTTACTTTGAGATGCATTATATAAAATGCAAAAAATGCAACCTACATTTTACTGCAAAATATCTTATCAAAAGTTATAAACTTGAAAAAGTATCATAGGAAAAAGTATCTTTCTGTGTATGATTTCGAAAATCCGTTTTATTGAGTAAACATATCTACATGTTAATTACCGAGTTAAAATTCAAGCATATTGAATAAATTACGAGAGAGATATTATTCGCTACGTGTGCAAATGACTTATTTAAAACGTGCTGACCTGACGAATGAACAAATCATTTTGATAGATTGCGCCACTTCTTTATCTTCATGGCTCAGATCTCCAATGTTCTTGAATTCCGATCTTAGGAGAACTTGACTTCGTACACGCTCCAAAGTAATCGATAGAGGCATTGTTAATATCCTTGACCAATTTGTTGCCTCGTAATTAGTCATAAACTGAAATATACACGATTTATTTGCAATGCGTGTGCTAATTATAAGCACAGTTGAATTCGTATTGAAGATCCATACACAGAGAGAAAGATTTTGCTGAAGTAAAAATAAAAAAATGTTTAATTTAACTAAATATAAATCTGAAAATAATTTTATTTGGATTATCAAAATAATTATATAAGATGCTTAAACTAAATGTTAAAATGTTAAAACTTTTTATAGCATTGTCATCAACATTGAAACATTCTACATAATTATTTTGATGATTTAATAAAATAATTATTTTCAAATCTGTCAGATTTGCTAGTTAAACTTTTAGATGCTCTTCAGTAAAACCATTCTTTCCATGTAGCTATCACTGAGGGGCGTGTAACTCTAATCACTAACTTGATCAAAGCATGTGTCCTCAATATGAAACATTATATGTGTGAGAGGTTTCACGATGGGCGAGACTTCAGGTAGATTAATCAAATCTACCTGCCTACTCTCCTCACCGCGACGTAAATTACTTAATACCCAGTCGGACGCTCGAACTAGATATTCGTATGCAATCTGCGTACACAAACATCATTCATAAACATTATGCATCCGTTTCTCATGCGGCAAATGTACGAACATTTCTAATTCTTTACTCACTTTTAAAGAACGTCGTCCGATATTCGTGAATAACAATTCATCCGTGTAAGTCTCAATGACGCAAGCCATGTTTTGTAATTTACCATTTCTCGGATTTTGATGTTCTCTTCTAAGGCTGTAATAAATTTCCTTTTTCTTTTTTCCACTTAGATAAAATAAAATTTTTTTTAATATATAAGATTATTATAATCGACATTAAATTAGATTAAATATAATCAAGTTATTGAAATAATTACGCTAGTTTCAATTGTATCTTGCATTAATAAATTTCGTTTTATAGAAATTTTATTAAATGATAAGTTTAAGAAAACTAAAGTTTCATATAGTATAATGCACAATTTATATTCCTTGCAAACATAAGCTCGTAACGACATTATGAAATTATATGTGACATAATATAGTTTTTATCTCATATTTAATCCAAAGGCGAGTTATATTTATGTATAAATAAATAAATCAGGAATAATCCAACGCAGTGCTGTAATACAATTCAAAATTCAAGCTGTAAATATAATTCATAATAATGTGTATTATTATGCATTTATTTGAATATAAAACATGACACATAACAATAACATACAACAAATGTTAATCCCAAATCCATCTTTTAACATTTTATAACATCTTTTAAATTAAAAACGCATAATACTCCGAATTCAATACCACATTCTTAATTCTGGTACAGACAAATCTAGCACTTTGAGCAATAAACTTTTTCTAAGAAGTTATAATTTATACTTCTTTTATATCTCCAGTAGTTAATTATTGTGGAGAATTATATTATAAAGAATTATTATGGAAAGAATTATAAATGCAATTTATAACATCACACGGTAGAAAATTGTTAGTTTATAAAAATCATATCAGTATTACTGTTATTCTACAATTAAGGATAATATAATTACGAAGTAACTCACCTACCTATCTTTTACAAGAAGTAGAAAGGAGTCTATCTGCGATGTATGTTTATTGTCCTCGTCGATGCTGCAAATTGCTTCAGCAAGTGCCGTTGCGGCGGTAGATCTATCGTATGGATTGAAGGGGCTCAGCTCGCAACACGTGTCCCCGGAACTCGGTGTATCATGGGGCTCGTTCTTGCCCTTCGCAGACACATCCAGCAGAGTGGAATACAGAGCGGCGCATAATACCTGGAGCAACACATTGCCACCGATCGGCCGACAGTGCGCTGGGATGTTGTCGTTTAACGCGAACGCGGTGCGTAAAACCGGAGTCGAGGCGGTCACATACAACTCGGCGAAACAGCCGATCGCAAGGGACATGGCTTGATATATACTGGCACCTGTCTAAAAATAATTTTTTTTAATTTATTCTAACGCTGTAATTCTCATAGCAATATTAAATTTTATAATTTATTTTGCATCTCTTATGATACCGTAGTGAAGTCTTGATATTATTTGGAATTTTAACAAATGATTAAAAAAAATTAAACATTTGTTATAAAAAACAACAAATATCACACGTCGCGTAAACATTATTGTATGGTAATTACTTTCGCGGCTTCTAAAAGAGCTTCAGTTACAGGCTGCATCATGATCTTCAACGGCTTTATCAGCGCATTAAGCCAAGGTGGCCGCGATTGATTCCAGACCTTTAAAACAATAAATAAATTACAATTTTACATTCACATTGATGTGAGTGTAAAATTAATGTGAGCGTAATATTCAACGCTTTTATAAATTAAAGTAAAACAGAATATTCAAAAGTTTGATAAAGAGAACACACAGACTGTAGATTAACATTATTTTCATGTCAAAAAAATGTCTGTCTCATATAAAGATTAATAATATTTTAAAAAATTGTAGATATCTTTTTAATATTATTTATGTAATATATATAAGGAATTTAAGACAGATATTTTTCTCTTTTTCTATATAAATAAATCATTTAGGAATGTTAAATGTCACTTTTAAAATGTCTCGGTTTTATATTATTTTCTATATATTAGGTGTTAAACTTAATTCCTGCCGCTCACTACTAGAGGGTGCTGGCTCCAACGCTGGCGAGTTTCGACAATGAAGTCACATGTCTTTTGTAGTTTAGACATCGCTGAAAGTGATTCAATCCTCACAGGTTAGATTTCTCGACGCCAAAAAGATTTTCCAATCGATTAAAAATGAATCGCGATAAGCTGTTTTTCCGACATGTGATTCTTCATTACTTCGACCTCAAGAAAACCGCAGCTGAAGAGCATCGCTTATTATCCGAAGTGTTTGACTGGCGATGAAAAATAGATTTATTTTGATAATTCCAAGCGGAAAAAATCATGGGTGGACCCCGGTCAACCATCCGCTTCAACGCCGAAGAGGAATATTCACGGGCATAAGACCTTGCTGTGCGTTTGGTGGGATCAGGAAGGTGTGCTGTATTACGAACTCTTGGGTCCAAATGAAACCGTTACAGGTGATCGCTACAAACAGCAATTATACCGATTGAGTAATGAATTGATGCAAAAAAGATCATCCGTAGCCAACATTTATTGCATGATAACACTCGACCGCATGTCGCGAAAAGAGTGAAGCAGGCACTTCTAGAGCTTGAATGGGAAGTTCTCCCTCATCCAGCGTACTCTCCAGACTTGGCACCGTCGGATTACTATCTCTTCCGATCGATGCAACAC
>NW_017297714.1:343043-356289 GCF_001594075.2 Trachymyrmex cornetzi | reverse complement strand
TTCTACCGTCGTGGGATTGCCCTGTTGCCAGAGAGATCGGAAAAAGTAGTAGAAAATGGAGGAAATTACTTTGATTAAGATATTCATTCAACTTTCCTTCGAAACAAATCAATTTTAGAGACGAAAAAACGGCAGGAATTAAGTTTAACACCTAATACACAATACATACTATACATATAATTTTTGTTAATCTTCGTTAAAAATAAATTAAAATAAAAATGCAAATTCTTGTCATATAAAACTCATCCATATATATATATATATAATATATATATTATGCAAACTGTATTTTAATAAGAATTAATAATAAATTTATACAATTAACTTTTCAAACGATATTTCGTAAAAGCATACGACCTGCTGTCTATCCAAATAATTGGACCAATTCGGATCTTGCTTCAGCGCTGGTATAATTACATGCTCTGGTTCGTTAACAGTTACCACCAATACGTGAAATAAGCTGTATAATACCAGAGCCGAAGTTATTTTTAGCGTTTTGTCACACGCTGAACTACTGCATAAAAAGCCGCTACAACTTCTTTCGTCTGTCTTCGATTTTTCAGCTGCGTCACTGTCGTCCACGCACGTAACGCCCACGTTACGACGTACTAAGGTCTTCAGCAACATCTTTGCCACAACGTAATTACTCATCGATATCACCTACAAAGAGAAGTTTCACAGAAATAATAAAATGAATAGCTTCGTTAGGACATCGTGTTAGTAATCACCTTCATCAATTGAGGCCAGTTAGGTTGAGGCTGATGTCTTAAAACATTCAACTCAAGAATGACAGCTTTATCCTCGGATAATGTTATAATGTCAGCTGGAGAATTAATTGCATCTAATCCTAATAAATTTGGAGCGCATATCAATAGCCAAGGTGCAGGACCTCGTCGAGGACGCAATATCGCCAAATTTTCCAATCCGTGTCGGAAGACCTAAATAACAATTGTTAAAAACAGTTGTTTTTAAAATATACGAGAGGAATTTTATTAATTGTAAGTTTCAATAAATAAACAATATTTCTCTTATACGAAAAATTGTGTACAATCTTAATAACGTTGGTACACGTTACTTTAATAAATTTATTTAAGTAACTTATTCAATGAAAATAGTGTTTTTCTTTATATCCAACTTATTAAAACAATCCCAAATACCCAACATTATGGTATATTAAAATATTCAGAAATACCTGATACAATTCTTTGAGAGGAGTGCCTCTAAGCAGCAAGCAGATTAACAGTTCATTACATTTTGCATGTATATCTCTTATTGCTGTCGGCAAATTATTCGGACGTACACCAATCATTCCATCGCTATCAACACATGCGCCTAAAGCGAGATAGCCCGTACAGCAAAGTGCATTAAAGGCATCCGACCAAAATTGTTCGAATCGTGCCAGTGTCGGTCGTCCCTGTCACAATTTCATTTTTATCTCCAATTCCCATCTCGGTTACTTACACAGACTATACTCAAACATTGCGCTTCAATAAATCGCAAACGAATGCATAATACAATAAATAAATAAATCATGCAAAAGAGCAGAAATGAACATAAATTGATTTTACATTTGGTCGAATATAAAATTCGCGTTGGTTTACGATAACAATAAAATATTCAATGGAGATAAATGAACACGAAACAAATTGGAAGATTAATCGGAACTAGTCGTGAAATATCTCGTGGACTTACGTGAATGAATCGCGTAGTTATGATAGACAGAGACTCATTTAACATCTCTGAAAATACGCGCTGTGCCATCTTAGGCGAGACTGTGTTCCATAAATCCGCCTTAGTACCTAGAAATATTAACATATTGGTTTTGCAAAACGTTACTTCGCGGAACGTCATAAATTTATTTTCATGGAATATCAGAAGAAATTATATCATGAAAAACGAGTCGAGTGCTTTACCTTGCATGTACAGCCACCACATTTGTATGACATAAGAGCATCGCTCTCTTTCGAAGAATGGTTTGTTGCTGTGCCAACTGAGAGAATCCGCCTCATTAAGAATGTATAAGGAAATTAATCGACAGTGCAGATCGAGCAGTCTCTCTGCCACAGCTTCGGCCATTTCGTGAAACGCTTTATGAGACTTATTAATCTTTTCACTATTAGAAGAAAAAGCGATGATAAGAGTCGAACAAAATCGTGTATAAAAGTACAAATTACTCGACTTTAAGCATAAGAAGAATTAATAGAAATGATTAAAAGTTATTAAATTTAGTTTCGTATTAAATTTTAAACATAACAAGATCAAGAAAGAGAAAGTGTATCATTTTATAAATTTAATAGTAGATACTCGCAATAAGAATACAAAATATATTAATTTTAAGAATTAAAGAATTAAATTAAATGTTTTTGCTGAAATTATTTTTTGCAATATCATTACTTTAAGATAAGATAAATGTTTTTTGTTTCTATCTATAACTGTTATATATATATATATTCATTTATAGTGTCATGAAATCAATATTTTAATTTTTATACGCGAGATCAATATTTTAATTTTATACGCGAGATTATATTTTACAAATCGTAACAAATATGATAGAAAAACGCCATATTGCTAATGTCAAAACGTTGATTTTTATGTGACTGGGAAAACTATTTAAAATCTATTTTATGCAGTTGTCCTTGGAAAAAAATTTTTGAATGTAATAAATTGAGATAAAAAACTACAAAATAGAATGAATGTAGCTTTTGTAATATAAAGCACCTTGACTGAGAAGAGATTGTTCCTTTTGCGTGCTGATTGTAACACCATAAGCAATTACGTATCAATGCCGCCGCACCTAGAGTAGCGGTGAGCACAGTGAGATCAGCGTGATCCAAAGATTCTTGGATCAACATGTGTAGATGTTCTAAAAAAATAAAAGTTTTAGAGTACTGCATCACTTGTTCTCTTCAAATATTTCAATTTAAGTCCAAATTGTGCCATTATAAAAAAAATTATTCAAAACGCAAACGCAACTTCCTTGCAGAGGTGATTTATTCAATTAACTTAGTGTCAAATTTCTCTAGCAGGAATTTAATCCAACGATGAATTACGGAGCACATACCTAGCTAATGTTATTTGTCAATTTACGTTAAAATGACATATGTAACGACATGGATATTTTTTAACTAATGTTAAAATTTCTTCTTAAAAACAATTCAATACTAAGTTAATTAAATAATTCGCTAGTGATCCCTGCTTTTTTAAATCTTATTTTCTGTTCTTTAACGCCAATTAAAAAAAATTTTTTTTATGAATTAAACATCCAGAACATAAAATATATTTTTCATATAATTTATAACAGTTTCTAAAAATAAATCATTTTGTTATTTAATTCTTAATTATTAGAATATGAATATCAATATTAAAAATTTGAAACGTTTTTTCTAAAAATAAATTTTTGTAATGATATATTCTTGCTTTTATAAATTGATTTTATAATATATCAATGTTTTTTTCATATATATGTGTTATTAAATTCTAATAATATTTTTATATACTGTAAGAAAATCCTTCTAAAAATAAAATATTATTTTAAACAATTTTTAATTTATTTAGGATTTAGGATAAAATTCTGTTTATAATTTTATATGTCATATAATATGAAAAATATATAAAGAATTAAGTTACATGTAATGTGAGCATTTGTAATTGCATAATATAATTTTTATTTACAATTAATTAAATTTTATGCAGTTTTTTTACAAATCTTCTGATAGCTAATATTTTTTTCTCTTATTTTCTCAAGCACATGTCTGTCATCCTCATGCACCTCCTTGTAGTCCTTACTGTCTTAATTAATTGAGATAAACATATGTAGTCACATTTACATTTCTCATAACAAATTAAAATTTACATTATGAAATGTAATTAAATATTAGGAAAATATTAAATTTATAATTAATTCCTCCTTTTCTTTTACGAGCAACTTTTCTCAATTTTCTTTTGCAATTCTTTTACCTTTTTATATAGTTATTTCGAATATTATAACATCTGTTTATATTTCTTATCGGGAGTCAGGAGGAAGTGTACCTAACAGTTGCTCGGCGGTGTCAACAACGAGCATGATAAAATCGGATGGCTGAATCCGTTTAATGACACCATCTTCACTATCGACACTGGACAAGCTTCCATTCCCGGAGGAACTCAAACCGGAAGGCCGCTTAAAAGCGGTCATGAAGTCCGCTTCCCACCATGTAACGATCTTAATCGCGGCGAACGAGGCATGCCGTGGAAAATCTAGTCTTCCACCACTGATGCGTATGCAGAGGGGTTCTCTCAGAACAGTTTGCATCTCCTGCATCGGAAAACGCGATATAGACGATGCAAGTATTAAATTTGCTTATAAATTTATTTATAAATTACAACATTGAGCATCAGGATTAATTCTATTTAGGCTGGTATTCATAGAGTCGATTCTTATATTTAAGACTATCTTAGATACTTAAGATGTCATGAACCAAGCAGAGAGCATTAGCATCTTAAGACATTACTTAAAACGATTTAAAAAAAAATAGACTATGAATACCGGCCTTAAAATATTCCTACAATTTTTAATATATTATATAATATAAATTAATTATTAATATAAATTATTAATATAATAATATAAATTATTTATTAAATATATTATTACATTTTGATTTAAAATTAATGTCGTGCAGGCCTGTTGTGCGAAATAATGACACGTGATAATGACAAATAACTGAATTGCTCGATTTGCATGCGTGTATCTATGCGTATATAACGTGCGGCGATTCTCTAGTTTCGAGAACAAGGCCGATAAATCAATCCTTCCTTGTAATTAAATCACGTCGTGCTATACGGCAAACGGAGTAATTTCGAAACGACGCGCTTTCGATGTATCGTTTTATGCCGCTCGGAAACCATGGATGTAATCTACGCGCTAAAAGCATTGAAGCGGATATCAAGCTGTCGCGAAAATCGACGTGACAAATTCCATTAAATCACTCACAAACTGCAACATAGAAATTGCATTAATGGCACAAATGATTTATCATCTAATTGGTACCTGGTAATATTCCATATCCCGTTGTAACAAAATTCTTACGCGATCGACCAAATTCCCATCTTCCATAATCTCCATTTTTGGTCTCTGTCGAATAACATAAAAGACAATTATACTTGGACGATCTAATTTAATTGATTCTTTATAATTTTATTTGTGCACAAGCAAATTCTACGTGTAGTAAATAAAACTGAAATAAAAAGTGACCTTTCGATGTAACGTAGACTTGTCGTTTACGTTTTAAAAATTTTAAATAATAGATACTGATTCTATCTTAAAAATTTCAATCAATTAATTAATAATTCAACGAAAAAAATTGAAGCATATAAACTGAGTTGTTAAAGATAAACTTCAGCTCACTCTCTTACTTTCTTTGCTCTTAATCTTTTACTTATCTATTAAATAAATTATCACAAATAATTTATCCGGAGACGAAACAACCGACCTTTAAACAAATTTTAAAGTAAAATAATAAGATCTGGCTCTCAAATTAAAGACAATATAAACTTGCTTAAAAATACTATTCAAGATTTATTTCTTTCAGTAATCAATTTCATTAAACACAAATCTCAAATTCATTAAACAACCTAATTAATTAGCTGGAATCACTCTCATAAAAAATATAACGATAACACATACACGTGCGCGCACATGCATACGTACAAGTTCTCTATGCTGCGTTTATTATATATATAAATATATTTAGTATTTACAATATAAAACGAAAATATATCAAAACTACCAATTTAATATATGAATCATTTGTGAATAATTCGAATGTGTAAATTATCTTTGAAAAGGGATTACAATGCAATATACATATATATATATATATACACACACTATGCAATATATATATATATATATATATATATATATATATATATAACTTTTGCTATCTTTAAAGATAAAAAATACAATAAAAGAATTAACAGGCTCCAAAGAATAAATCCAAGAATGATAAGAACCAAACACTGGATGTACGCGTGTAATGAATTTATTCACTCAATACATAATATACAATAGTTATGGTTTGATCCTACTGCGGATCCTTCTCAATATCGCAAAACATATTAAAATACAATTAAAAATTATTGATCATACACAAATTGAAATTAAAAAACCGAATTATGCGACATGTGGCCGTGTCTTGTAAGATGAAGACATAAGGAAATTTTGATGTCCAACCGTATTTTTAAAATAATAGGCATTATCATTCTTGGAGAAAAAATACACTCCTGTAAGTGATATCAAGCACATTAATACATACTGATATATTTTAACATATATATAATATATAATATATTTATATATTATTGTATATATATGTTAAAATATATCAGTATAAAATATATACTAAAATATATCAGATATATATAATATATAACTATTTTTTCTTTCAGAAATAACTTATATTCGTTCTATGTTCCATATATGCTGCAATATAAAGTATAATAATAAATAACAACGTACATGTGCTATTATAGAAATTCATTGCCACTGCAGTGCAAATATACAATATATAACTTGATATTAAAATTACTTACATGAAGTTTCTTTAATGTCGTTACTAATGCAGCACTTATACTGATTTCTTATCTTTTTATATTTAGTTTTATGTACAGTTTCTGTAAATCAGACTTCCTTCATTAATGTCTAATAGTCTTTAGTAATATAATTATATCAAATAGATTATATATATAAATTCGCACAATTGTGTAATTAACTTCTATTAATATTTTTTAGAACTATCCATCACAACTTGTTTCTCTCTACCACTAAAGGAACATTTGTCAAAGCATGCTTCAAATTTTACAATTGTTGGTATTTCATTATTAAGTAATTCATGTAAGGTTTTGCCATCGTGTTTGTATATCCATTGACTATTTACAAAATCATAACGTTTGGGTCCAGATTTTGGAGAGGAGAGCCAAATTTGCTTGTTCGGTGTTTGGCGGTTTATAACATAAGTACCGTATGGCTCGCCAAATTTCACAGTTAAAACTCCATCCTGCAGCAAAAATTGCTAGTATTGATAGACTCACAAAACAAGAATTATAAATTTTTTAATTAGTACAACGTGTAATATTCCAAATAGATTATATAGATTCTCACAATCACATAATTAAACTTCTATTAATTTATTTCTTAGAACTATCACAACTCGTTTCCCTCTATTACTAAAAAAAAAACAATGAGTGCAATACACATACTCCGTAAGATACATCAGCATCTGGCAAATGCACCGCTGCTTCAACCAATTCCTCAAAATACTCAGTTAATGAGTCCAAAGTTTCATCACAGACTTTCTCGTATTGCACAGAGCTAAGTTCGCTAAAATATTATGCAAATAACAAATTTCTTTTTACATTAATGGTACATGCAAATATTACACATTGTTAAAGTGTCACAAATAACGTAATGATGCTTACTTTTCTGTCGAATGCTCAGTAGTTGTACTGAAATTTTTTATAGATGATTGCAGTAACGTTCGTGAATTTCTCTTTGAAAAACATAATCTTATTGAATTGTGATTAACATAACCTGCAATATAGCTGATGGGCCAATTCAGTTGTAGAATAGTTCGTTTTTTGATTGAAATTCTAGGAAGGAATAGATTGCAAGACAACCTTGGAATTATGTAAGATCTCGTCACAACGGTTAACATGATAAATAATCTCTCTTAACAGTTTTATCGATTAAACAAGTTCTCCGGTTAGTATGTACAGTGGTATTTTTTGACGTATGTTACTTTGCTGCGTCGGTATCGTCACTCGTCACGCGCGGAACTATTTTGTGTAAATTAACATTAATTGCATTTTTATTAAAAATTTCTATACTATATTATTTTCTACTTTTAGTATTTTGTAAAATTCATTTTCAGTTAAGAAATTCAGTTAATAAAATAACTATCTAATTAACTATTAACTGTAACATTACAGTCGTTAAGAGTTACAGAATAAGACGGCTCCTTAGTACTGGCCAATTTAATTTAAAATTGATTTCGAATATTAAAAACATTGAACAAAGTAAGTAAGTAATTAATCATTCCCTGGTGAAAATTTTTCTCAGAATTTTTTATATAATTTTTCAGAATTTCTATATAATTTTATAACTTTTTCACATTTTTTATACGAATTAGAATACTTCTCAGAAAATCTACATCTTTTCTCAGAATTTTCCATATATATGTTAATTATGACATATCGTAAGATTTCTAAGATTTTTTGTAAGTATAATTTCTGATGAAATGTTATAAAATCTATAAAAAAATTAAAAAATATTTTTAAAATTATGGAATTAGAAATCTCAGTATATTTCAGAATTCACATGTATGAAAAATTCTGAGAGAAGATGTAAACTTTCCGAATATTTCTGAGTATTTCTAAAAAATGTTCCAATTCGTATAAAAATTATAAAAAAAATTTTCACCGGGATTACAAAAAAATTACAACTTTTTATGTCACTTACACAATTGTTACATATTTATGTCACTTACACAATTGTTACATATAATTTATATTATAATTATATTTTGTATAAAATACTTGTTTTCATATCCTGATAAACATTAATTAATATAGTAATTTGATAACAGTGTTATAATTTTACAGTACAATTAATGTATTGTAGCTATTACGTACATATGCACGTTATATTTATGTTGTTGCGTGTGAAATTATAACATTGGTATTATTATGTTACAGTTAGTTGGATTATCTTTCTTTCAACTGCGAATATCATTAATCAATCTCTGAAAGCCTGGACAATGATCTGAGATTATATAGTTGTTTTTACAGGTATTTTGGATGATTCGACATCGATAATAGTTATATTCAACGAGGGAATCCCAAAACTATACAAGACGCAATCTGCATGACGAATAAGGAAAAATGTAAGGGAAGGGGCAAAGAAAGTGGAAGAAACAGTAGTGAATCATTGAAAGCGCGACGCATGCATGTGTTAATCTTTTCTTCTAGCACCGTACGCGACCTCGTACTTAATAAATATCGCGTGTACAACATTAAGAATTGATAATCGCGAACATGCTCTCCCGCAGAGTCGATCGTGCGATAGTTCAACTGATTTTGGTACTAGCATGCATACTTGTGAAACCAGTGTTTCCCTACGAGTTACCGGATCCGATTTTCGAGGTGTTAAAGCCGCAAGGTCTTCGAGTCTCTATACCCGGTAGGTTTATCCGTAGCTTTTTTCTCTTAGAAAAGATTGTACCACCGCGAAACTTTTAAAGATTAAGTAGAAAGAAGAGTCCAAAAAAATTTCTTTAAAAAATCACTGTATAAAAAATGATTTGTTAAAGAACATTAAAAAATGCCTGATTAAATTTCATTTAACAAATAATCATTATTGCATAACATGTTTTATGATAACGTATAAAATGTTGATATTAAACGTTGTATTTTACACATGAGATCTATTAATATATTGATTTATATAATTTAATAATACGCGCGATAAAAAATCATGTATATCATTCTAAATTATATACAAATACATTAAAAGTAGTATCCTAGTAGAAAATTTGTTAGAAACGAATTTTTGTAATTAAATTGGAAAATAAAATTATATCGAAAGATAACTGTTTGAATATAATAAATATATATAACATGAATCGCTCATCTTAATTCCGCCCGGGGAAAAATGTTATACATATATGGACATGTTTTGTATATAATTATATATAATTGTACATAAAATATGTAAATTTTGTATATATAATTATATATAAAACATTTTTTTCCGCACGTCAATATAAGTATCTATATAATATTCCAAAAAATCTGTTGACGCGCAACAATCGTGTCAAGTCTGTTTTTCTCAACTATCACAAATGTGTATATGTATATGTACATTTAATTTTAGATAAATGTATACTTTAACATATACATATATATATATATATTTCATAATTCTGTATTGTTTCTATTTTATTCTTTCGATAAAATAAATTATATGAACATCAAAAAACATGGTCTCGGTCTAAGAACATAATATTAAAGTTATTAACGTCATTAACTATTAATTATTTACATGTTATTATATACACGTATTAAATTTGTTCTACTCAAATTTTATATGAAATTTAGAGAGATTGTTTGAATTATATGTATGTAGCTATTTTGCATCAATTGTATAGTTTGTTTTTACACGGATAATATAGTATTCTTCATTTGCAAAGTATTTTATATATAACATCCTCTTGTACGTATATTAATAAAAATAATCATATATACAATTATTATCATATTTCTTACAACCATAGATATGTACAACAAAAATATTGGAAGAGAGAAAAACTTCAAAAACTCTTTAAAATGTGTTTATTAAGACAATTATTAGCATTGCTAAAAGCGCAAAGAGCGGAATATAATAAGTATATAATTCGTTACAATAATAATCATTACATAATAATCTATTTATTAATTTTCGAATTCTTTGGATATAAACAAAATATTAAAAAATATTCCTAATATACTAATAACTCTTTTTGCAATACTTTCATTGATGTTAAATATGTTTTTACTTTGCTTTTATCATTGTAGTTAAAAGAGAGATTAATGATTGTGACCTTAATGATTATATATGACCTATGAGAAAATGTTTAAATCACAAGATGTTTAACTCTTTCAACATATCCTATCTTATAATATTTCAAGTTTTGACGTTACGTTTCTAAGAAAACAAATAACATAAATTAATACGATATAAATATAATAATACTACAACTAATTATAATAAAAATTATATGTATATTTATATGTATATTATCTAAAAAATTAGAATCACCTAAACAATAAAAACTCAGATGTTAGATAAAAATTACGTATCTAAATAAATAATAATATTTGAATAAAAAAGAAAAATTAGTTTTATATTTAACGATGATGCGATTAACAGATACACCGGATTTAAAAATATTTGGATTCCACGCCAACATCAACAAAGCAATTCGCACTAATGAATATGGTCAAATCGCTGGTGATACCTATTTAGCAATAGATGGCCGCTGGACTTTTGAGGATTCGGACGTGACTATAAAAAATGGAGATGTACTTCATTACTGGATTTATGTGCAAGCGAATGGGATTAATCACAGAAAGAATAACCAAAGATGGACATATTCCCGTAAGATTATTTACATAAACACACGATTTCTCTGATTCATTAATATAAAAATAACGAGGTATTATGTATATAATATTTCAAATTAATAACGATAGAAAATGAAGTTGATAGTCAAGAAACTACACAGACGAGTTCTTCAAAATACGAAATTCCAACCGAGGGCCGATTACTACTTAAAGACTATTTCAATTCTTTCAACGCGTCATTATGGAAACGCGAGATAAAGATGCCATTAGATCCGGTAGGTAGTGAGTATATAATATATATTCATACAATGTGTATATAATTGTATATAGACATATATGTATATTTCATTTCAACTCAATAAAGTTAATTATGTTGAAATTAGGATTATGAATTTTGCGTATATCACAATCAAAATCATGAGCAACTTGTACAAGTTCATAATGGTCAATTATTCATAAGGCCAATTATACTGGAAGACTATTATGGCGAGAATGCGACCGCATACGGAAGATTGCAACTTAACGAGTAAATATAAATAAATTAAATTTCTATTGCATTTTTTTTGTTGTATAATCTATCTTTTCGTAGATGTACGAGCATGGTTGCTTTCGAATGTACGCGACAGGCGTTATCCTACAGCATTCTGCCACCCGTTATATCTGCACGTTTTACCACGAAAGAACGTTTCGTTTTACGATACGGAAAGATCGAAATACGCGCGAAGTTTCCTGAGGGCGATTGGCTGTATCCAGGTAATTTTGTAATTTTTTTATTGCGAGCGAGACATACGATATATTACGCAATGTGAAACACGTTGTATTGAATCTATACAGTATCATATAAATTAATCTGAGTAAAATACAAAATATAAAACAATTTATATAATTTTTTAAATTGCAATTAACTGTATAAAATACATGTTATAATATAATAATGTCTCATTAATTACAAGTTGCTAAATATTAGTTAATAACAACACTTATAGTTGTACTATATAATTTAATTCAATCTTGGTCTAAATTTGTATCATATTAACATATTATTACAGCATATATATATTTTTTATATTTAATTGTGAATAAAGAGTGTATTATTTCATATTTTATTAATTTACGTAGTAATTAGTTTATACATATAGTATTGTACATTTAAAAAAAAAAATTTTTATTGCTCTCGTCAATTTTTCGCTTTTCTATAGATAGTTTCAATCAGTTTTTTCTTTGTATTTTTCTAACAATGACAAATACATATTACTTAGATAAGACTTGAATGTTTACTTCCCTTTGAATGGTTAATGGATTTGTCACAATTTACAGTATTACTTTTCTCTGAGAAAGATAAAACATTATCACAAAATTCTCAAGGAAATATATATTTAGCCATAATTATGCAATCACAATAATAAATAGAGGAAAGGCCCCTATTACGAGATACCGAGTTCATTTTGGGTAAATGCTAGAAGTCTATGGGCAGAATTTTAAAAAATAATAGGTCATTTTGAAGGGAATTTAATAAGCTTTAAGATAATGTTATATAAAATTTAATTCAAATTCCTTTTTTTTTTAAATTAAAAATGTAAAAAGTGAGCAAATCGCAAAGTCAAAAAATTGTGCTCCTAATATGAGATGCCCCGAGAAATCGATAGTAAAACACAAAGTATATCAGTATTGCAATTAAAAACTTTATTTAATGTTTCTTAAATACAAACAAACAGCCAGCGCAACAAATGAGTATGCGATACATTATATCCAGAGCTCGTCTTCAGGTAGTTGAAATCAAGTATCGCAGAAATAAGCGCTCGATATTCATTCCGGTTGTCCTTTTTATTATTGTACAATAACTTTTATACTTTAACAATGATTTTCACTATGACGTGAGAGCATAAATTATTTCATATTAGAAATACCCTGGGTATCTCATATTTCCACGCCTTACGGTTTTACGATCATCAAATCTAACTTCTGTAATTAAGCAATTCAACCAAATTCAACATATCCCATATTTTTCTATTAGTACAACCTTATACTTTATCACTACATGAAGAATTTATTGCCAAATATTTATTTATTAAATAATAAACAAGGTTTAAAGGCTGATCTCAAT
>NW_017297714.1:328027-342874 GCF_001594075.2 Trachymyrmex cornetzi | reverse complement strand
TATATATATATATATATAGTTTTTATTGCAACATTTAAGTGGAAACAAATTGTAAAACAAAACTTTAAAATACATAAAATATATCTCCTAATAATTTTATCAGAAATGTGGCTTGAGCCACGTTATTCTACTTATGGTATGAACTACGCCAGCGGCCGTGTTCTTCTGGGTTTAACACGCGGCAATGAGAATTTGGTGAATGTCACGGACGTTTCGAAAATCTATGATACTAGACGATTGGATTTTGGCGTGAGAGTAAGCCCATCTCATAATGAGATCCAAGAAATACTCGTCACAAAAGTAAACGAATTCGGACCACGGTGGACGAAGAATTTCCATGTGTACACGACGATCTGGACCAGTGATGGTTTCACGTTTTTGGTCGACGGTGAAGAGGTTGGCCGAATAAGCCCTAATGAAGATGGATGGATGAGTGGTCCTCACGCAGACAGAAAAGCTGCCCCGTTCGATCAAGAGGTATCATTTAGTTCTATTATTCTATTACACTATAGTTCTATTGCTATAAAATGGTTTTATATTCTTTGTAGTTTAGCAAGCATTATAAATTTATGAGGACATTTTATTTGTATCACATCCGTTTACCTTATACAGGGTGTACCAAATTTAAATATCTAAACTTCGGGGACGTGTAGAGTACTGTAGAGGATCGATAAACTAAAAAAAAAGTCCTATAAAGATATACTCGTTTTTGCTTCGTTTTCGAAAAAAATCGCAAAAAAGGCAAAACGTAGTTTTCATTTTTGTATTTTCTCATTACTTATTCACGTTGTAGTTATTCACTTACTTAATGTAAATATACTGTTCAAAATGTTGGCCTCTTGCAGCAATGCAAGCATTGGCATCTAGTACGGACAGCTCGTGTTGCAGCCAAACACTGATCTGGCGATATTTGGTGCACTGCAGCCTCGATTCGATTTCTCAATTGTTCTCTTGAGTTAACTAGCGACGAATAAACTTCCTGCTTTAGAACGTGGAGGAGTAGTACCACTACCTATCCATCGTCGTGAATAATGTCTGTCTAGCCAAGCTCGAGTAGTTCTGCCATAATAAGTTGGACATCCATCGAGTTGAAACCACATTTCAATCCGGTGCTGCAGGTGGATGACTTCTAAATAATTAAAAAAATCACGTGGGGAGGAGTACTTTGGCCACTCCGATCATCTGATTTGACACCACTGCACTTCTTTGTGTAGGGGGTCCTAAAGCAGGAAATTTATTCGTCGCCGTACTAGATGCAATGCTTGCATTGCTGCAAGAGGCCAATATTTGAACAATATCTACATTAGGCAAGTGAATAAATACAATGTGAATAAGTAATGAGAAAGTACAATAATAAAAACTATGTTTTGTCTTTTTTGCGATTTTCTCCAAAACAAAGCAAAAACGAGCATATTTCTACTGGACTTTTTTTCTTAGTTTATCGATCTTCTACACGCTCCCGAAGATTAAACATTTCAATTCGGGACACCCTGTATAGTGCAAATTAATTAAATAATTGTGTGTACATATATATATATATATATTATAGACGCTAAGGTACACTTTAATATTTTTTTATATTATTTAATTTAATTTAATCATTTAATATTATTTAATTAATCAATTTATAGCTAATTTAATATGTTGATGCTTAAATTTTCATTCTTAAAGTACTCTTTTAAAAAATAAGCATCCGTTTTTTAAATAATTACATGAAATATCGTTTTGATTCTAGGCAATGTTGAATTTCTGGAACTCTCGAAACCAGTGGCTACCAAGCTGGAAACGAGACAGTGGCAATAAGACTGCTTTTGTAATAGATTACGTCAAAGTGTGGGCTTTTTGAATCAACGTTGATAAATGCATAATTCTTCATTTCTTATCATATTCACTATTTTCTTTTTTATTATTTATATGTTATTTGTAGTGGTAGACCGGATCTCTTTTATCGCGCGACAATTATATCCTACGTAGGCATTCAGTATTGCGAACATAAAGAAATCAGCTATCAGCAAAAATAGGCAAATCGGTTACCTTCTGATTCAATAATGGCAGAAGATTACAACGTTGCCTGCAATGTTATTGCACTTGGAATCTCCACCAAGACTTATAAAGGCCTTTTTACCTGCGTAACGCAATTAGAGTCCTGTAATTGGACCACTTCTGTTTCTATAAAAGGGTGAACGATGCTCCCGCAAAATTGAAAAGAAATTCAGGGTCGCCCAGAGCTGGTTTTTACCTTTAATGATGCCTCCATTAACCGCTCGGATGGTTATCCTCTGATAATATTCCTGCCGATCACGACATGAACATGAAAATGTCTTAAACCAGTGCGAAGTTTACCAAGGGCATAACATTTTCTATAGAATAGATGGTACCATTAATCGTATTCGCTTCGATTAAATTTTGCTCTATGCGTTATATCGCTTTGCTTTTTTTTCTAATATAATAGCTACTTCTCTATTCTATATATTTTCTATTGTAATCAAATAGATACAAAATTATATAATCAAAGAATAATCAAGTACTTATTTATATTCCAAAGAAATATTACATCATTACATGAAAAGTAGCAACGTGCATAGCTCACAGCTAAAAATACGGTACCAGACATGATATATTATGACAAGTGACGATTGTCAAGGTCATCCCTGTAGCAGGTTCGATTTTATTTGTCAATTTCACTTTTTTTACATCACGAAGTTTCGAAAGTTCGAAAAAAAATTTGTTTGCAAGATTGCATAGCAAAGGTCTATCTGAGATTGATAGTACCTTTTTAAACAATGTATAAAGAAATTAGATGAAAAAAAAAGAATTAATTAAAGCACAATGTCGACTTTCGACCTGGTCCATCATTCAAACCGGTTTACCACGGTTAATGTTGGAAACAAGAAAAAAGGGTCATCATGCGGTTTCTTCTGTCTGCTTCGTGGTATCACGACTGATGCTCTGGCCGGATCCGATTAATTTTAACGTTCTACGGTGCGCACGTGTGCTACCTTACTGTGGCATAAAATCTCGACAAAGTCGAACGACCTCAGTTCGGCTTTGACGTCTTGTCCGGTTTTGTTTTTGCGGCCTCTTCTACGCGGCGAAACTTTTTCCTTGTGAACAGTCGATCGATAGCTCCCGCGGTAGCTACCACGATTTCCTCTCCCACGATTGGCAGACCATTCAAACTGTTCTAACTTGCAATAAATTTTGTTAAATGTGTATAAACTTAGTACTTTATTTTAACTTAAGTCAGTAAGTCAGTAGTCACTTGCAAAGACCCTCGTGATAGATAATGACTTTGAAAAAAGTGACTGTTATTTTAATCATCTTCGTTTGGGCCACTGATTCTCTGGCGGTTTATTATCCTCGTTCAAGGCGATCAAGTAAGTGATTTTATAATATAATTTTTATCATTACAAATTATATGCTATGTAATCTTAACTGTGGAATCTATTCACATTTTTCTAATATTAATACAATTTTGGGTGAAAATTGACCCACATAATTAAGAATTTTTTAACTTTTTATATCTCCTTTATAAGTTGCAAAAGATGTTGGAATAACTAAATTAATACTATTTTAACAGATGAATTTTAATGTTAAACAATCTTATTAAATGTTATTTTTAATATAAAACTATATTAATCTCAAAAAATGCATGAGTAAAAACTCATCTACGGTAAAGAATTAATTAGAGTAATCTCTAGTAAGAACGATATCAATTGTTTTGGGCTATATAAAGTTTAAATATATTCTAAATTAATAGATATTTATCTTTTACTATAGTATGTCAGAATTATTTATATTCAAAACGCAAAAATAAAAAAAAATATTTAAAGGATTTCATAAAAGACAAACGATCAAAATATTTTAAATTCTTTTTAAAACACACTTTTCAAATATATTTCTTAGTGTGTGCATATGTAACATCGATTTATTACCTAAACATAAACTTCAACAAAAATACATACACAATGTATATGTATATTTAGCAAAGATGTCATTCAATTAATGCATGTTTAAATATTTTAAATAAAAACAGTTGTTACTATCCACAGCATATAAATTTTTCCATCTCACAATGCATCTAGTTGAATAATTGAAAAACTTGATTAAGAATGCGTATTGTCGACACATGCCGTTGGCGCAACCAGCTTTATATAAAATTATACAAGAATAGATAAGTAAGTATCGTATATATTATGAAAATTTTATTTCAGGTAATGAATATATATTGCACAGATGTACAGCTACTGCGGAATTAATTAGAAAGCATAGGAATGAGGATGTTGGAGCCAGTTTACGCAGAGCCGAAGGAAACCTGGCACAATCGCAAACGCAACAAAAAGGTTCTCTGATTGACGCTATTCAATCCGAAACTTCCAAGCAAATTTCGAACGGTGTTTTTCGACGTATGACTCATATGAGAAGACGCGGTAGTGGGCACGCACGTCGAAACGCAGGCAAACATTTAGCAGATACACCCCTTAAAACCGTAAACATCGACGTATCACGAGACAGACCATCAGCCTTCAAAAAGAAGAACCCATTACCGGAACTCTCGCGCAATATATCGGGCAGAAACATCGATTCGTCGCCACATGTAATAATTATCAAATCTCTCACTTAATATTTTTCCAATGACATTCAATTTATACTGCCGCAGATTTTAATTTTATTGCAAATTAGTATAACTACGTAATACATAATTACTTGTAATAATACTAAAGAAAAGCATATCATTTTTTTGGGATAATTTACCAATCTTATCTTTCTACAAATATTAATATTAATAAATATTAATTTTTTATAACTGCGGCCTTTTAAAATAAGATTATTTTTATCGTATAATTAAATTTTCAAAAATTAAAATAAGTATAAAGTTAAATAAATAAACTTGAAATGTATTTTTTTGTAGTTTATATTGATAAACTATCTACAACCTGGATCATATAAACAATTATTCATAATTACACATTATATAGTTACATATTATCCATTGCAGCTATACTCTCAGGCAACTTCTCCATCTCAACCTGCAAGCAAAGTTCTTAGATAAGATGCAAATGAATTTAAATCTATTTTATATTATAGGTCCGTTCGTTTCAGCTAAACTTCTTGCATCATTATTTCCTCGTTTTCTTGTTTCTATATAGAGAAAAACGAGGAAAGATGAACATTACAAAGTAATAGAAGTATAGTTGAATAGACCATATAAAACTCTGACCTTAGTCACTTTCATTGCCACTCCTTCTGGCAAATTTCTTTGAAGATATTCTAGAAAAGTATCTGCTGTCGATCCAGTCAATTTTAAAAAGTCTAGATAGCGATAGTAAGTCCTAATTTCATACTGAACCCGGTGCTTTTTATGAACATGAGCAGATTTTAGTACTGTCCAGCGTTCGTGGATAGCTTTACGTGGTGCTGTACTGTAAACAAAAAAAATCATTTTAATATATTTTCCAATCAACTATTTTTTGTGATGTTTCCTCTGGGTGGAGGACTTATGTAAATGCTTTTTATCACTCCATATGGTACTTCAACACAGGGTCTCAATATGATCCAATTGTCGCTAAATGTTAAATAACCGAATAAGACCTAATTGCATCAATATTACTTTCTGTTGTAAAGGCTGTTCTTTTTGGCTGAACTTTTGCACCAATTCTTATTTTCTTTTTTTACAGTCGAGAGAGAGAGAGAGAGAGAGAGAGAGAGAGAGAGAGAGAGAGAGAGAGAGTTTTAAGCCTTATTTAAAGTCAAAGTAACATTGGTACAATCGGATCTAACTAGAACATTAATAAACAAATAACTAGAACTTACTTTCTACCTATATTGATCTTCAAATGATCTGCAGCCATCGTTGCAAATTCTCCATAGCTCTTTAATACCGCTGGATCATTTCCCCTGACTTCAACTTCAACTTTTTTATACAACTTGTCTGGTACAGCCTAAGAAATGAATATTCTATTTACACACTATATTTGAATAAATTAATGAAGATAGAGCAATAACAAAATTTACCATGTTTATCGAAAGAGAGACCTGTTCTTTCGTTGAATCCTGTTGCTGCTCATTCTGTGTTGACATAAAAAATTTCATGGAGGGTATATCGTTTCGTAGATATTTACGCACGAAAACACCAGGATATCCTGATTCATGTTGTATGGCAGCAAAAGTAGTATTTCTGAGAAGTGGTAGCTAACAGAATATAACACGATTAACCTCAATCGCAATTTACATTGGCTTCATGTTTATATCAAGATACCTTTGATAGGAACATTTCTTGTCGTTTTATATCGGCGAACAGAATTCCAAACTGCGAGATAATCTCCAGAAATTTTATGAATTTATTATTTCCGTGTTATATATAAACATATTCATTCATATATACGTTTAGCTGAACACGATAACTCTCACTGTAACTGAGGCTAATTGCTGGATCCAGCGATCATAACCAATAAACCAATCCAATCATGTTCGCTCACTGCTCAGCATGCACAACTGTTGTTTCTATTAAACATAGATTGTACATACAACGTACACTGAATACAATTGCAATTATAATCGTACAACAGTTGTATAGATTGTGACGTCACCATGTAGGTGCAATATTTATGTGTTAGTAGCAATAATATAAAATTCTCTTAGTAGAACAAAAATACTGCGATTATGCAAAAGTTTATATTTGCAGCATTAAACTAACTTGACTAAATTTAATACCCACTATTGCAATATTAAATATTTGTTAAACACAGACTAATATTTAAAGAGAAGTTACAAGAAGAGTTTTAATAGTTTCAATAATTAAACATTGATATCTGGTTTTTTTATAGTAACAGAATAGCACGATTAATTATGCCTGAAGTTATAAATGTATATGTGCGTAAAACTTAGATACATATATATTAGAAAAAGAAAATTACTTAACATATTACAAATTTATTAACATAATATGTTAAGTAATTTTCTAAACATCTAAATATACATATATTATATGCATATTTAGATCCACAAAAACTATCTGATGCAATATAAATTTCTTGTTTTCGAAAATTGTGTAAAATATTTAATTTAATATAAGGCGCAGTTTTGTATATTTTTATCTTATGTTCAGTTTATAATAAACAACATCTGTTATAGAATTTTATTTAATTTGTTCGAAATTGTTACAATTTTTATTTAAAAGAATATACATCATGATCCGTATAATTTTTAAATATACTATAATGAGTCTAATCGAAATTTTTACCAAAACTGAACCGAAACACTCGGCTATACGTCAACCTCAACCGAAACCGAAACCAAAATTAAACAATAAGAATCCTATAAAGGCCATATATGTATAAACATGCCCATATAATGACATATATTATGCATTTTTTCTTCATTAACATCATAATTTATTGAAACAGTAATTAAATTTCAGCTGAAATCGAGAACCAAATTTTTGTTGTGTCAATTTTGGCTAAAGAATACAAGTGTTTTTTCTTCGTAAACGTTATAATTATTGAAACAATAATTACATATTAAATTTAATATTAACGAAGAGTTAGGGGCTCCGCACAATAAAAGGAACAGGGAACAGAGAACAGAGAATAAGAATTTCAATATATATTATATATATAGGTTGAAATTCTTATTCTCTGTTCTCTGTTCCCTGTTCCTTTTATTGTACGGAGCCCCTTACATGATTTCAGTTGAAACTGACATGTAATGAGTTCGTTTTCAGTTTCAGTAAAAGTTTCGGTTCGGACTCTAATAATAAGAAACTCATAACTTGCAGATTTTTAGATATGAAATATGAGATGTCAGCTTGTGATGTATTTTAGAAAATGCTTCAATGAGAGATACAGTTAGCTATTATTACATACATATAAATCAACTGCAATTCATATTATATATACTACATATATATCATTTGCAATTTGTGCAAAATTATGTATGTACAATGCTCCTCAGTAAATATATAGGCTACTTTTATTTCTCTCATTGCACAAATAATGTAATTAATAACATTTAAACATAAAAAAAATAAGTATCGTCTGTTTTGTCTTATTGAAATACATATTAATAAATTGTTTCATTATGAATCATTTGAAAGAATGGAAATACTTTTAGACACTATTGTTTGCACAAAAATCACAATATAAATCACATAATAGAGACAGATATTTTAACACATACTGCAGTCGTAACTTTATTTGACATCGCATATTTGTTTTACATTATATTTTTAATACCCATTAAATTAAAGATCTATGTGCTTTTGCTTTATAAACCGAAATGCTCAAAAGTGATGCTAAACTATTATTACTTTGAGTGTAACATTAAAATATCTTGTCTAATATCTTATAATTAACGTCGATCCTTAAACAAGTTGGGCACAAAGGATCGCTGCGGTGTCTGAAAACCATAATTTGATTGCCATCCAACGTTAGTCCCAATGTTGGATCCAACGTTAGTGCCTCCTTGCCAGTTGGTAGACGATGATGATACCTTTTTATTCATATCGTTTAAAGGCAACCAGCGTGAGTCGTTTATACTCGGATTATTACTGTTTTGGCATAACGATTTCGCTGGAAATATCTGCGACTTGTTTTGCCAATTATCTTTGGATTTTCCCCAAGAATCCTTATCAACTTCTCTGGACCAATTGGTCGACGAAGTAGGCTGATTATCGATGTTCCTGTTCAATCCAAGATTGCCGTCGTCCCCCCAAGGGTCCCTTGCGTCTTCCGGAAGGTCATTCCAATCGTCTTTGTCTCCTTGATTCCAATCATTAGATTGCGACTGTTCCCATCGCGGCTTGTTTGTATTCATCCAAGGTTCCTTGTTGCGGCCACCCAAACTATCCCGATTCCAATTTTCGCCACCATTTCCCGATCTGGATGGACCGGACCATCTATTGTCTGAAGTCTGCCAGGGTTCTTTCATACTTCCAAGTGATTGTTTTACATTCCATGAATTTCCATGAGATGAAGATTCTCTGCCATCCCAAGGTTTATCTTGATTAATTGGTTTGCGATATTTGTCATTATCAGACAAAGCCTGCCAATTTCCGCTCGTTGTCGGTTGTCTCTCATTACGCCAAATGTTTTCCGGTCTTTCATTAACGGACCGTTGCCAAGTGCTGCTTTGTTCAATAGCACCCCGACTTGGTATATCCCATTCATCCGCAAATCTATTTGGTGGCGAGCTCTGGCGCCTTGGAGGAGATAACTGTCGCCTTGGAGGAGATTGCTGTCGCCTCGGAGGAGATTGTTGTCGCCTCGGAGGAGATTGCTGTCGCCTTGGAGGCGAAGCATTACGTATATGTGGTGCTTGATGTGGCGAAAAGTGTCTCATGGGAGAAGACTGATGTCGTGGTGGAATCAAGTCTCTTGGTCTTGATGGAGACATCATTCTGACAATAGGCGACATAGGTCTTCTTTCCGGAGACAACTGTCTCGCAGATAAGTCATATTCCATCGGAGATATTTGTCGTCTAGGTGGAGATAACTGTGGTCTTGGCGGCGATATGTGCCGTCTCATAGGTGACATTGGTCGACCTGAAACTTGCATTGGTCGTCTTGGCGGAGACATTCGATTAATCGGTGAAAACGGACGTCTAAGCGGCGACATTTCACGTCTTTCTCTATTATCAGATACCATTACTCTTATTGGCGACACTGGTCGTCTCTGAGAATATTCTCGATGTGACGGAGAATTACGTACTTGATACGATCTATCTGGAGAAAGGTGTCTTCTAGACGGCGAGGATAAACGTCTCGGTGGTGATAGTAACGGACGTTTTGATGAAAATCCATCTGATGGAGATGCTCGTTGTGTAAATGATAAATTTTGCCTTTTCATTGGAGAAACAGGTCTTCTTATAGATCCTGTATCGCTCCAACGATTTCTATCAAAACCTTTATTCTTATTCCAGGAATTATCTTGGTTTTGTTGTCTATTTCTGTTGTCAAATGATTTTTGAGGAAATTCCGGTCTGTTGTCGGATTTAAATTTTTTTGATACTGGCATTACCATATTTGGCTCTAATGGTGCAAGGTTATGATATTTTTTGAATTTTGGTTTATTGTCCTCTGTTTCCAAGTATTCTTTGTTCGCTGTCGTAATAACGATATCCTGTGCACGAGTTTCTTGTACAAATCGACCTTTCAAAAGAGGATCGTCATCAAGCGTCTTCGACTCAGGCTCAGGTGGCGCAATGCGATCCCACACTGAACGTGGCAAATGAGCCTGAATCTTATTAGTTTGGTCGAGGACCAAACTTAATACATTTTTTAATTCCTTAGCGGTCGTTGCGTCAACCGTAGGAGATGGACCACTTAATTTTTCTTTGGCTGCTTCAAGTATTTCTCGACTTTCATTTACCTTCTGTATTAGATCTGTGTCAATTCGGTTACTCAATAATTTTTCTCTTAAATCAACTTGTTCTTTGATCTCTCTTGTTTTTTTCTCAAATAATGGATTGATGCGAAGGTTTGAGTTTTCATGAAACCAGGTCTTTTTCTTAGCTGTAACATCTGATTAATAAAAAATTGATTAGCTGTATGTATGTGTATATATGTAATATCATGTAATGTCTATTAGTTGTGTATCACCAAACTTACCCTGTTGTCCCACTTTAGATTTAGATCCAACCTTTTCAATTTTTTTAGGTATTTTATTAATTTCTATTATATCGGGCGAACGATCTCGTTTCAATTTTAGTTTACCTTTTACTGGTAAAGGACTGTTTTTCACTGCTTTGGTTATTTTTTTCGTGTGTAACGCTTTAGATTTTTCTAAAAGTTCGGGTTTAGCTAAGGGATTCTTTCTTACCCATGCATCAGTATTTTCAGATTTGTCATTATTGATTATTTTCTCTAAAACCTTGGTATTAGCCAACGTTTTGCTTTCTTCCTCCAGCATCTTGATAAACCACGGCTGCGTAAGCCTATGCATGAGTCTACGTTCCATTAGAATAACTACCTCAAAATGAGGTCCCGTAGGCAATGTATCGACGACACATGCTCGAATTGGCATGAATGGATGACCGAGCCCAGTTTCTATAGGCCGTGCAAGTTCTAATATTGCTCGAACCGATTGTTTTGTCAATGTAGTGACCATTACAATACGTCGAAGAGAACTGATCTTCCTTAAGCATGTCATTACTTCGATAGCTAAAAGATATGATAACTTTAGAGTTTTATTATCGCAAGATATATGTTGTGATCGGAATGTTAAATGTTATTAATTAATCGCCAATAAAACGATTAAAAAAAATCAATTTTGCGTACCTCTACCCATATTGGTGCCCGCATTGACTATGCAATAAGTCACACGATTTTTATTATGTAAATCACGCGCAGAATTTAGTTTAGTTACAATTTCGGATGGAGATCCCATTATGAACGATGCATTGTATATGTTGTTCAATTCGCATGTCATTTCAGCCTCTTCTATTTCCGAAGGTGAATCAACTCCTATCACTTCTCGACATTTCTGTTATAATGCAATGATAATACATTACTCCTTTCATTAATTTATTTAACACTGCGTTTATGTATACATACATAACGCATAATGTTAAAATATCAATATTTATTAGGTTGTTTAATAATGCGTTTACTTACATAAATATCTTATGTAAGTTACGCAAGTACTTACAGATGCTATTGTAAGTCCAATTACACCTATTCCACAACCAATTTCAAGTATTGTAATTTTTTTTGTGGGCTCAAGCATGTCCGCAACTGTTTTAGCTACATTCCATGCACCAGCAGCATTACACCAAAAGTTCGTCTTTGGCGCAAGCTGCACTTTCAAATTACCCACGGTTTCATCTAGAGCTTCTGCTCCCACTAAGAATGTTGTAACAATTTTATCATCGCGTCTGAAATGAATGCAATAATATATGCAATTTTCTGCTATTTGGAGCGTAGTTTATCTTGTTGGAATCTTACTTGTTCATCGATTTACAATAGAGAGATTTGACATTACAATTCCTTCCCGAACCAGACTCATATGTTTGTTTCAAACGATCCATAGTGCTACGATTAATATTTTTCCCGGTTGCAAAAAGCATAAGTTCATCCTTGCTATTGCAACGTACTAACAAACACAACCAATGTTGGTTTTTATCTTGATCTATATCTTTATCTTTCTTCGTGTCAATATCTATAGATGTGTCATCTGATAGATTTTCATTAGAAGTGTCTTGAGCTATGTCTTCAGTCGCAGATATAGTTGTTTGAAGAAAATCTTCAAATATCTATGTACCAATAATCATCGGTTACAAGCCCTGTGTATAACTTATATTAGATATAAGTTATCTAATATTAAATTACGTCTTTTTTTGCATTTAAGATTTATATAATATAAATCTTATTTATATATATGTATGTACACATACATGTATTTGTATATGCATTAGTTTACATGTGCATGCGTGCGCGCGCGCTTATGTGTACACATACAGTAGGTGATAAAAATAATAGAACTACATAAATTAACGATTTTACAGGAATACTTCCAGATGGTAGATCGCATATTTTGAAATAAGGTGAAAATTATAAAAATGAGCAAATTCACTAAAACATTTATAATTTTTTTTTGTTCTTGATCGTTGTTAAAATCAGAAGTAAAGAATCTTACTAGTATCTTACTCTAATCTATTCTCACAATTTGCTTGTCACTTCATTTCACGAACTGTTGCCAGTATCTAATTGTACGATGGAATTTGTAACACGGCCTATTTCTTGTCAACATTGATGAATTAAAGACTGGAAATTTAATTGATCAATGTAATTAAAAAGGCATATAACCACGAACGCCTGATATAGATGGCTTAAGAATATTATATTTGATATAGTACAATAAATAAACGTTTCGATCTTGAATTAGACCTTCTTCAGTATTAACTTAATTAAACGTGATACGAATATAATACAGTATAATTTAGGTCTTAAAATAACGTTTTTAGCATTGATCATTATCACATGGTTTTTCCACGTTCTTGATTGCAGTTTATCTCATCTTCGACACAGGTATTCTATAAATGAATGTTCTATAATAAATTATTAGGATCATTTTAATCTTTTGACATTTGTTAAACTATACTATTTAATTATAATGTATTAAATTGAATCTGATTAAGTATTCCTAATATTATTATAAGATAACTATTTGGTTTTTTACACGTCGTATGTTCTATAATAAATTATTAAATGAATGTTCTATAATAAATTATAAGGATCATTTTAATCTTTGACATTTGTTAAACTATACTATTTAATTATAATGTATTAAATTGAATCCGATTAAGTATTCCTAATATTGTATAAGATAACTATCTGGTTTTTTACACGTCGTATGTTATTAAATTACAATTGTACATATTGTCTAATGGAAATTGTATCTTTTGTGTGGACATATATTGAGAAAATTTGCTTACCTATTGATTGTGGTTCATGTATCAAGATCTATCAAACAATCTGACTCGTATGGAATATTTTGCGTTTAAATGGAAAATATCACATCTATCACTGAACTGGAATAAAACATCTGCTAGTAACGTATTAACGGATATTTGTAATATCTTAAAGTATTTATAATTATAAGACTCTAATTTTAAGACCTAAATTATACTGTATTATATTTGTATCACGTTTAATTAATACTGAAGAAGGTCTGATTCAAGACCGAAACGTTTATTTATTGTACTATATCAAATATAATATTCTTAAGCCATCTATATCAGGCGTTCGTGGTTATATGCCTTTTTAATTACATTGTTTTATATTCGTACCACGTTTCTAATCTATATTGTTTAATTGATCAGATGATATCAAGAAAAGGATCAAGTTTTGGTTGTTGTTGTGACTGCGAGACGTTAAAGATCTATGCTGAATGTAATTATAAATATTGTGTCTTTTTACTTTTTAGATCTTTTATTGTTTAAACTATACTGTAAAATTCATGCGATTGATGAAGACTATATATATCGTTGAAATTACTTTCGCTCATTTTTAATGTCCATTAAACATTAAATTTAATTAATATTATATAACATTCTATTTTATTTGTCCGTTTTTTTTTTGACCGGTTTTCTCGACATATTATATTGCATTTTCAACGAGCAAGTTATTATTGTTTATCTTATATTATTGTTTATTTATAATTTTATTGGTCAACATCTAATAAATTTTCTTACTTTTGTAATTTTGAAGAATCACCAACAAACGTAAATTAAACAAACATTTATTTGATTAATGTATGGCACAGGACAAAAACAATTAAAATAAACTGCTTCAAATGTAAGGAAAGTATGTCCAAACAAATTAATGTGATAATTGCAACAAAAGGAGGTATTACTATATAAAATATTAAGTCTATTGTCATTTTTATACTTCATAATTCATAATTACATAAGCTAAATTTACCTTTTTAATGTATTTTAGTACTCAACTGTCTATTAAAAATTATCAGGGAATGGAAAGTTACTTTTTAAAAGTAACAAGTTACAGTTACTCGTTACCGAGTAGGAAAAGTAACAAGTTACTGTTACTAGTTACCGATTTTTAAAAGTAGGGAGTTTTTGTAATAACGTGAATTCAGATACGGTGAACGCTAAAGCCATGTTATCCTTTTCTTAATTAGTTGTTAAGAAGAAGATAACCTGACCTTAACGTTCACCGTATCTGGATAAACGGTATTGCAAAAACTCCCTAATAACTCGTTACAGTTACCCTTACTTGAGAAAGTAACTTTTCGTTGCTTTTCCGTTACTTTTTTTTAAATCGACGACCAACAATCATAGCGGATGAGCCTAGAGGCTTCTCTAATCTCAAGCGCATTGTAAAAAATTGT
>NW_017297714.1:319409-327637 GCF_001594075.2 Trachymyrmex cornetzi | reverse complement strand
CGTAACTGTAAAATTCGTTACCGTTACCAAAAAAATGTAACTTCGTTACCGTTACAGTTACCAAAGAAAAAAAGTAACGCAGTTACTAGTAAAGTTACTAAAAAAGTAACTTGTAACTGTAACTTCGTTACAAGTAACGAGTTACTTCCATTCCCTGAAAATTATCATATATACATTATCTTCTCTCTTTGATTATATTTCTACATAAATTTAAAAAAAACCCTATTTTTCGAACTATGATTCTAATTTGATCACCCACTGTACAGACGCAAGCACGCATGTATGCGTTATTATTAATTTATCTATTACAAAAGTTTACTTTATAAATAAATTCGCATATCTATATATAGTATATGTATATATAGATTTAGCTTTTAATCAAATATATCATTTACATAGTAGATATTTTGTGTGTTTGTGTGTGTATACATATACGGTTTCAAACCACCCGTACCACCCTTTTATCTTCGCAGGATAAGGTCCAATCATAAAAGTGTTTAGACAAAACTTGTAGGATTTAAAAAGATTTATTTACTGATTTTATCAGTTTGACCTTAGATGATGTCGCCAAGATTAGGTCAAGGTCACGTCGATTTTTTTTAATGAAACATTCAATCTTTAATTCCATCTAATAGCCGATGCCGAGAGCTTTCCAAAACACTACAAAACATAATAAAGTTATTTTTCATTGAGTACTTTTCGAGTTATCAGGCTCAAAAGTTACAGTACCGCCAGCATTACGCAAAGTGTCCAACCGACGGCTAAAACCTCTTAAATGTTGTTCAGGATCATATCCTGGATAATTTGTCAAGATCGAGAGGCAAGATCCATTAAAGATTATTCTTCTTTTCATTTTTACACTAAAAATTCATTTTTACGTAAAAATGAAAATAAGAGGTACAACCTCCAATGGCTCTAATCTCGACAAATGTTATCCAGGACATGACCAACATTCAAGAGGTTTTAGCCGTCAGTCGGACATTTTGCGTAATGCTAATGCTAGCGATACTATAACTTTCAAGCATCACAACTCAAAAAGTATTTAATGAAAAAATATTTTCTTATAGCGTTTTGGAAAGACACCAGCTATTAGATTCTGGAGTCAAAAGTAGGGTGTTCCATTTAAAAAAATCGATGTGACCTTGGCGACGCTACCAAAGATCAAACTAGACTGTGGTCCTCTTAGCGCTTCAAACGCTACAGAGCATTTGTAGCACTGATATGACTGATCCATTTGATGCTTCGGAACGCTCCCAGCAACTCTGATTATGTCATCAATACGTCATTGTTTTTGCTCCCACTTCGCTTCAACTGCCTCACCTCGGGAGGTGGGTTGGCTGGAGCGTTCACGTAGCAATTGTAGCATTTGAAATAGTAATGGACCAATCGGAGCGTAACATTTGGAGCATAACGTTTAGAGCATTTGGAAGAAGCAAGTGGACCGCAGCTCTAATAAGATCAGTAAATAGATCTTTTTGAACACTACTACTTTGTCTTAAACACTTTTTTGTAAAACTTTATATGTATCAATAGTTGCATTTTTCTTTCTCTTTTCTTGTAAAATAAATTCTTATCCATCTTTCCATTTCACAATAGTGTAATATAAGTATCAAGTGGCATATATTTATTTTATATTGACTTTTTTGATATATAATAATATGTGGGATAAATATTGTACATTGCAGATTTTTACATTTTTACATTTATAAATATTTTTTTATATTTTTATATTTTGTTTATTGAAAGAATATTAGTTATCTTGGAAATGGAATTGTGATGGAAATTTCAAGTGCATTTATTATACTGCATCTATATAGCATCGTGCAAATTAAATTTACAGATGCTCTTTTTCTTTCTCTCTATTCTTATTTTATGCATATATTTATATGCATATATGTACAATTAGTCATACGCCTATATATTTTTTCTCATTTACTGTTCTTGTTGATGTTATCATGCTCTTATTGATTGCAATCATCACTGCATACACAAGTAGATTTCCAAAGGCTTTCCTTTCTTATTCATATATGGAAGACTATCTGTATTATATATTTTTATAGTATATAATACAAAGTCAATGTATCACCTTCGAAATATATTTTGTTATAATGCATAAGTTTTACTATATACGACTATTAGTTAAAGAAAGTTCTTTTAAAATAAGTAAATATCCTTTTTTTCCAATTTTTCACAGTATGTTAAGTAGATTTAAAACATAGAATTACTTTGTCTTTTGTACACATATATCTGGTGTTCATAATTATTATAATTGTTCATAATTATCAGATTTCATTCAGTTTTTACAAGATAAAAGATATTCACGAGTTCATGCGTATATGTTTCAAAAGCTAAATCTTGTATATATTTTATGAATAAATATAAATTGAGTTCATATAAAAAATATAGATTAATCAAAAAGTTTGTATCCGTTTTATTTCATATATGAAAACTATATTTAAAAAAAAACGAATAAACTTTTTGTAATAAATTTTACCTTAACTGCCTTTAATACAAAAGATGGAAATTCAGTTATATGAGGGGCAGTAGCAGATCCTATTCCGATTGGTTCAAGATTCCAAGTTGATTTGAAATTATCGACAGGAGAATCTGGATCTGGTTTTATAGACTCCTGTATGATTTTTTTTCTGCCTATACACACATACCATATTACAGATATATTTAATTATTAAATTCTAATTATTTCTATTTTCACAATATCTCATTACTTTATACAAAAAATATATACACTATAATATTATTAAAATATAAAGAAATAAAATAAAATGTTATTTACATCTCAGCTCAAAATAAATTTATTATATATTTATATAATTTCCTGCAGAAAAATTATTTTATTATAATACTTCAATAGACGTAAATATTAATAACGCTAACCACACAAACTGTGAACTCCTAAATTAAAAAGAATACAGGTACACATAAGCAATTGATTAATGATTATCAAAAGCGCACAAATTTACTAATTTTTTTTGTAATGTGTGCTTTCCTTAAAACTATGAGCATATTTACGAAACAAAGTTAACATAAAAAAAAATTTAAAGATATTTTTGTACTTACATTGAAATTTCCATCGATTGGTATTTGGTTTTTTTAATGAACAACGTCGAATTGGATCTATCTTACATATAGGTGATCCTTCTATTTTCTGTATTCTTTCTAGCCATTTATTATAAGAAGGATAGGAAACTGTTAACACTCGAGCTAACTTTGATAATCTTTCTTTTAAAAGACAGTTTTTCTCTGCAAGCTGGAAAAAAATATTTTGTGTACACTAATAATGCACATTATTTTACGAATTTTAATAGATTAATGTTAGGGATGCACCGGATACCCAGAAAGTATCCGGTATTATCCACTACTTTTTTATTATCCAATCAGATACCTGGATATCATTAGTATCCGGGAATATATCCAGTTGAAATTTGATATCATTAAATTGTTAATTTTTTCTTATACAAATGTTCTATAAATATGTATATTCATAATGCTATATTATCTTATACATTGTTGCAAAATTACAATCTTTTTTGCTATAGGCCTTTTTTGTTTAGAAGACACTTGCTCGGAGTTCGATCGGATATCCAGAAAAGGTCGAATATCCGACTCGAAGAAATTGCCTTCTCGGATATCCAATCGGATACCGGATAGCCGACGTTACATTCTATCCGAATATCCGATAATTTTACGATCTGGTGCATCCCTAGTTTATATATGTATATTAATTGCAAAAAATGAGATTTATTAATGTACCTTCTTTTCATACCACTTAACCTCTATAAATTCTTCTTCAATAACTGTTATTTCATCTTTATCTTCCACCTGTTCTTCACTTTCTTTTGCAAACAATTCTGATTGATTAATTTCCTTCATACACTGATCCACACAAAAAGTTTCAGGATCTAATTCAATATTTTCTATCACATCCAAATGATGCATCACATCTTCATCTGTTACATCCTTTTGTCCATCAAACTGATCTAAGTCAATATCAGCAGTAAAATCAGTTGTATCATTATTTGATTCTTGATCACATTCCATCAATACCGGAACCAATTTATCTGTGTTATCTGTGATATCTATATTATCTTCAGATTTAATGCCAACTGCAATATGATAAATGTTTTATATTGCACAAGAAACATTATATTTCTATGCAAATTCACGCTTTTGACATTTATTATGGCTATCAATATTTTGTTGATCTTAAAATATAAAATACAAAACACTTATTCTTAAATTATAACGTTATAATATTCAAACTATGATTATAAATTACAATATTTTTGATCTTCCAAAGCTAACACTAAAATCTGTAAGATAGTTACTAATGCTGTATTTGTGAGACTTATTTCATTTATGTTAACTAGAAAGCACTAATTAATTTCAAGGAATCAAAATAACATAATTTGTATTTAAAAAAAAATATATATATATATATGTATGTGTGAATACTAAGTTTATTTTAATAATTTTTCAAATTTGCATATGTAATAAAGAATATAATTGAGTGGGTTTAATAAACCTCCATCATAGATCCTCCAAAATATAACTGAATGGATTCAATGAGTTCATGATTAACTTTGGAAGATTATTAGAAATAGTTACTAATCCTCTCAGAACATATTCTTTAAAAGATTATAGTTGGGTAATTCTTGACCTGTATTCTATTAAATAATCAAAATACCATATCACATATATAGTTTATAAAACAGTACAGAGAGAAAAACAGCATTTTTCAAGTATTATACTTTTTATTAAAGTCCGACCAAAACTTTTGCCGAAACTGAAGTAAAACATTCAGCTAAATGTCAATTTCAACAGAAATCAAAATTAAAAAATAGGAATCCTAAAGGCTATATGTATAGACATGTCCATATATCGTATACTTTTTCTTCATAAATATCATAATTTATTGAAACAATAAATTTTGGCTGAAATCGAAAACTGAAATTTCAATTGTGTAAATTTTGGCCAAAGAATATAAATACTTTATCTTCATAAACATCATAATTTAGTTATTGAAAAACAATAATTATATATATTAAAATTAATATTTATGAAGAAGAGCTATATGGTTTCAATCGAAACTAGATACGTTTTCAGTTTCAGTAAAATTTTCGATTGGACTCTACTTTTCATGTCCTTGCAATATAGAGGAGATACACAAAGGACACATTCCACTTAATGTTTATAACACTTCCAAGTATTATTTCATTCTTGTCATTGAATGTTAATCAAGGATTAAATAATGCACATAAGTGTTGCAAACATTAAGTAGAACGCAGCCAAAGTAATCTTAGAAAATTAACAAATACTCATCTGATCTCAAGTGACACAGCTCAAAATCAGCTCAAAGTTAATTATAAGATATATATATATACTACATATAAAACTTCAGAATAACTTTCTGTATTTTACCAGTGTCAGTTTCAGGATCTTGTTGCGTTGTATCTGATTTTGGACAAGTTGCAACCTCTGCCTGTGAATCTTGTACCTGGGAATCTTGTACCTGGGAATCTTGTACCTGGGAATCTTGTACCTGGGAATCTTGTACCTGGGAATCTTGTACCTGGGAATCTTGTACCTGTGAATCTTGTACCTGTGAATCTTGTGCCTGTGAATCTTGTGCCTGTGAATCTTTTGCCATTTCAGATGTTTCTACTTCGGTACATTCATCTATTACCTCATAGCATTCTTCTTTGTTTATAATTATCTCAATATTTTCTATAAAACATCAAATTGTATATAGTAATGGGATAAACAATTATAATCATAAATAGTTAAGCCAATAAAAAAGAATTTCTCGAATATTCCACGCCTCAAATTGATCTAAACTCCCTAAACAGCTCTCAACAGTGTACAGTTGCAACTTTAAAACATTTACCCGTCAACGAGGAATCGCCCATCGTTCCAAATTTGTGCGGAAACACGAAGGCGAACGGAACAACACTCGTGAGTAAAGAGTTTATCGTCTTCGAGTTACGATAACTACACGACCATGCATATGACGTAATGCAGTGACTGGCAAGAGAAATGACGAAATAATTGATCGTAGTTGTAGAAACAGCAGCAGCAGTAAGCACCACCAGCAACGCTCGTTAATAACGGCGTATCGTATGTGTCTTCGATTATTCGATTGTTTACGAGAAGCAAATCTTACCATTTACGAGCTTCGCGTTTAAAAATATGCACCAGAGACGCGTGGCTGGCGTCCACCGCGATCTCGCCTTTTCCTTTCGCTCGTTCTTGTTTTGCACTTTTCAGCTCCTATATCGAATGAATATCATGAAAAATGAATGAATTTAGGCCTATTGTTCTGTTGCTGACGTTGCTGTACTACGCTTATTAACTTTATTAGCAACTTTTAAAAGACATATAACATCGAAATAGACATAACAAAACGTTAGAGAGAAAAGAAAAGAAAATAGGAAGTACGAAAAGCAGCAAATACAAAGGACATACGTTAACGATCCTCACACTACTTAACTACTAAATATAGTGAATATAGATGCGTTCTTAAAAACATCGAAACACGGACTACGTTTACACGACTTGATTTACGTCGAAGTTATAACCACAATAGTTATATATTGGCCAATTATAGCTATTCTTCTGAAGAATGGAATGACTGTAATTGGTTAGTTTCCTAACGTCGATGTTAAGTCTTGTGTCCACTATGGCCGGTATTCATAGTCGATTCTTATTTCAAGACCGTCTTAAGTAATGTCTTAAGACGCTAATGCAGCCCTCTGATTGGTTCGTGACTTCTTAAGACCGTACTTAAGACGGTCTTGAATATAAGATCTGACTATGAATCCCGGCCTATGCTAGAAATCGGTCCAAAATCTCGGATGAAAAAAAAATTGATCCATCGCATTGGTCGCGAGTTCAAAATAAAGCAATGGCTGCGTTCAGCAGAATATTTATTATGCAACTGTTGGAAGTTTTCGTCGCGCTGATTAGGTTATGCTTTCAGATCAAGGGAAATGATCCTATCTCAGCGAAGGATCATAAAAGTTGCAAAAAAACTGTTGCGTTCTGCTGAACAGGGCTAATGCTTACCGAATAATTGAATATGATTGGTTGGATCTATAAGTAACAACCAATTATGCTCATTTGCTCGGCGAGCAGGCTAGCCACTTTGTCAACTTGAGCGCGCTCATTGTTCAAATGTGATTTGTTAATTCTTTCTCTGAAATCTCGGACTAATTTTTAACATCATAAGCACAAGGCTTTATAACTTTGATGTAAATCAAACCCAAAGACAATGGCTGCGTTCAGCGGACTCAACAGTTGAGTGAGCGCTCGCTGCTACTGATGTATTCTTCCAAATCTAAAATGCTGATTGGATGATCTAAAAGAATACACCAATAAAAGCGAGCGCTCACTCAACTGTTGAACGCAGCCATTAGATGCATCCAAGCACGATTGCTCAGTGCTCACTGAGCGTGCAGTGAGCTCTTGCATCTGATTGGCATATTTTGTTAGATCTAAAAATATAGACTAAACAAGTACAAAAGCTCACTGAGCTCTCAGTGAGCGATCGTGCTGGATACATCTAAGGTTTGTTCGCGTCGCATGCTCCAAATTAACACAGAGAGTACTTGGATCATAGATAAAATGGCGGTTGGAGCAGTTGGGTTCATGTGCCTTAACGTTCAGTGACACGAACGGATTTAAGACAAGTGAACACGTCACCTAACCTAATATGAAAGCATTCGAGCGGATCGGACATGTGCTTCGTTTCGTTTCGGGTGTTTTGTATTACCTCGATTATTTGAAAAGCGTTTTTATACAATATAAATGCGTTTTTAATAAATAAATGTAAAAGTTATATTATATATTTATATTATATTATAATATATTAAATTTTATTTTATTATATTTATTTTATTTTTTATTTTATTATATTTTATTTTATATTTTATTTTATTATTTTATTTTATTAATATTATATTCTATTGTATTATGTTATAGTATATTTTTATATTTATATCAAAAACGCATTTATTAAATACGTTTTTATACAAAATAAATGAATCTGAAATACTTTTTTCGATACAGTACGTTTTCAACATTACGCATGCGTGCGTAACATGCCCCAACTGCACCACCCTCTGAGATGAGGCAAATGGAGCGTGCTCAAAAGGCCCGTCTACAATACACGGAGTAAGAAGTAAGAGTAAGAAATTGACCAATCACAGTCG